>NC_058410.1:81580207-81701233 GCF_002201575.2 Neomonachus schauinslandi | reverse complement strand
TATGTGTGTGTTTAATGGAAAGTGGTTTACATATATGTAAACCACTTCCTGGTGGATGGGGCCATTTAAACAGAGTGTCCCATTAAAACCTACCCCCAGCATAAGGCAAGCCCTCGGAGAAATCATCAAAGGCCAGCACTAAAATGAAATAGAAGTTATCTTACTTCAAAGTCCTTAAGGTAGAGTTGAGGAAACTGGAGCCGAAGTGTTTAAGTGACTCACTGCAGGTTACATAATTACCAAGCACAGAGCCTGAACTTAAACCCTGGCCTTGTCTTCTTTCCACTCTGACCTTCTGAGTTCTGGTTCAGTGGAAAGAGCTCTAGACTACAGATCACAAAAAGTTGCCAACTGTACTTTGATCAGCAGGAATCTAGACTGTAATTCTAGAGAAAAGGCGAACACCGCAGTGCTCATAGTCATGCAGACCATATTGGTTTTCTATTCCTGCTGTCAGAAATTACCACAAACTTAGTGGCTGAACGCAATTTATTATGTATAGTTCTGTAGGTTAGAAGTCCAACACAGGTCTCCCTGGGCTAAAATCAAGATGTAAACAGGGCTGCATTACTTTCTGGAAAGTCTAGGAGAGAATCTGTTTCCTTGACTTTTCCAGCCTTAGAGACTACGTCCATTTCTTGGTTTGTGGCCCCCTTCTCCACTTTTAGTGCTGGTGACATTGCATCTCTCTGGCCATTCTTCCATAAGCACATCTCCTCCTTATTCTGACCACAGCATGGAAAGGTTCTCTGCTTTTAAGAATTCTTGTGATTAAATTGGGCCCATCTGGATAATCTAAGATTATCTCCCCTGGAAGGAGGAGAAAACTTGCTATTAGTCCATCTCCAGAGAGAATTTTAATTTTAAATTAGAAGTCTTGAATGGGACTCTAGCGTCTAGAGGCCAGTGCTTACCATCACTCATGGAATTTAAAGTATAAAATCTGAGCTCGGTAAGGGGAAGGGAGGGCAGGACAGGGGGAGGAGGGTGAGAAGAAGAGCAACAGGAGAACCCGCCAGCATGCCTCTAAGTATCCTTAAATCCTACTCTATATTCATAAGACCATTTTAGCCAGAGATGATCAGATAAGGTCTCCACTCCCCTTCCAGCTATTTTACTGAAAGGAAAAGAGTTGACTGTCTATTACTATTAGAGAACAGAAGATACTCTGAGTAGAAACTTCCAAATCCCAGAGAAGGGGCTCCCACAATGGGTAACTGAAGCATACAGGAACTTCCATTTCTTATCCCAGGCTGTCTCTCCTCTGAGTTGGTACCAATATAAAAAGTAAAGAAACCAAAGAGCTATACCCACTTGAAGTTCAACAAAATTGGTAGATTCCAAGAATGTTAAAACTTGAGGGAAATTCACCTATAGTGCAATTCAATCCTCTTTCTCCTCTCCCATTTTGCAGGTAAACAATCTGTGCCCCAGAAATTTAAAGTTCGTTCTAGGGGCCGCTCTGTTGTTGGCAAGAGTGCCAGGGCTTGAGTAGAAGGGACCAGTGTTCTGTCTAAAGCATACTGCTATTATCAGTTGGCCTCCAAATCTTTGGGATTTTATAATAATGTCTTTATCTTTGTTTCAGTCAAGACTCTTTTGGTTGCAAGAAACAGAAATTGCTCCTACTAAATCAAGTTGAAAGGATGAGGGGCTCTCGCAAACATGGGGGATAGAAGACATTTCCAGGCACCAAGAGAACTTGGGAATAAAGACCTAAAAGCCTCATGCTACCTCATGGGGCCAATAGTCCCTGCCACTCTAAGCCCCCGTAATACATCCCTACATCTCCTTCCCTCACTTGCTCATACTCTAGTTAAACACATGGTATAACTATGTGACCAGCTCCAATGCTTCCCCTGTGATCTCCTCAATCCCAACTGCCTGCTTCCTTCTGTGTCCCTTTTTTCTAAGTTTTACAAAATGAAATCTGATCAGATAAGATCAGTTATGTGTGGGCACAACTCTTTGCTCTAAGAACACATGAGTCAAGTGTTCACTTTTGGTTCAATCAATGACTACATCTGAATTAGATCTTTCCCTGCTTGGGGGGTGATGAGTTGAGCTATAGAGGAAAAATGAGTATAATAGGAATATTGACTTATATGTCTGGAACAACTTTCACTTGACACATTTTCCCCTTTTAGATATGGAGACCAAGTCTTCTTTAAAGATTAGCTTTGAGGGGCACCTGGGTAGGCTAGCCGATTAAATGTCTGCCTCTTGGTTTTGGCTCAGGTCATGATCTCATGGGTCGTGAGATCCAACCCCCTCCCCCGCCCTGACCTCCCCCCACACATACTCCTGCAGGCTCCTCATTCATCAGGGAGTCTACTTGGGATTCTCTCTCTCTCCTTCTCCCTCTGCCTCTCCCCCTGTGTGCTCTCTCTCTCTCAAATAAATAAAAGTAAATCTTAAAAAAAAGATAAAAACTAGCTTTTGCATTTGTCCAAGTTTATATTTGTATGCTGAAAGATTGAATAGGGTTGACTCACAACAACATGGTAAGACCAGACCCCTGGTCAGATACTGGGAACCAGTGGGTTTTATCTGGTCCTCAGAGCTAGAAGAGACATGAGGGTGCCCTGAGAAGGCTAATCATTTAGCCCCCCTTCAAACCATGAATACGTGCATTTCTTTTAAACCTTTGTTTAGTCTGATGAGAATTCGAGTTTTCTACTAATAAGAAATATATGTTCTCTGCTCATGTTCAAAATAAGGGATTTGTTACATGCATTTACTTCATGTGCTTCTGAGCCAGTCAGGATCTTGGGAGGCATATGAAAGGGTTTAACTTCGGATAATAAAACAAGTCAGTTTTCTTGGGAAATAGCCATATGTCATATATTACTTGGTTTCAGACTAGCAGCTGACAACTTCAGAAGAGGGAAACTCTCTTGTCTCTTGGTGAGTGGCTTGGAATTGTCCCATGATGTTTGCACAAATTCTTGACAGAGATGGATAGGCACTGGGGGAAAGTATTGAAATATCTACTAGGGCACCATCTCTATCCAGTGGATCAAGACAAAAGATATTTTTTTATCAATTATACAAGTTAGTGGAAACCTGAGTTAATGGGTGCCATGTTTTTAACTTATCTTAGTGACTTTATAAAACATCTCTTAATCTAAATCTTGTTCATTGCTGATGACTTGAACCTATGAAATCGCTGAGTTTCCTAACTATAATCAGACCCAAATACTTTCCTTAAATACTATTTGATTAATAAAATATAAATAGGGGTGGAGCAAGATGGCGGAGGAGTAGGAGACCCGGATTTTGTCTGGTCCCAGGAATTCAGCTGGATAGGGATCAAACCATTCTGAACACCTATGAACACAACAGGAGATCGAAGAAAAGAATAGCAACAACTCTCTGAACAGAAAAGCGACCACTTTCTGGAAGGTAGGACATGGGGAGAGGTGAATCCGAGGTGATATTCGGGAGGATAGACGGCGGGGGAGGGGGCCTCTGTCAGCCGCTTCTGGCAAGTGATAGAGCAGCAGAGCACAAAATGGGAACTTTTAGAAGTCGGCTCCGCTGAGGGACGTCACTCCAGTGGCTAAGCGGGGGGTGGAACCCTCCGGGACAGTGTGGTCTCAGGACCCTCGGGGTCACAGAAAGACCGGGGGTGCCTGAGTGTGGCAGAGCTCCCAGGTAACGGAGCAGGGAAGCCAGCTGCAGAGACGGAGCCGAGGCATGGGCTCTCAGCTCGGGGTTGCCATAAACCGTGATCCAGGGCACAGTCGGGCCACTGCTCCTCCAGCAGGGACCCAATAAGCAGCAGATCTGGGAAGACTTTCCTTCCTTCCCCGGGGAGGAGTGGCGTGGGAGCACACCGCAGGGATCTGCTGGGTTTGGAGACTCCACACAGGGTCGTGAGCCAGAGATAGAAATGCTCTGTCACAGGCCGGGTGAGCACAGAGTGCGGCCGGAGACCGGGGAGACAGGAGTGATTGCTTTTCTCTGGGGGCTCACTGAGGAGTGGGGTCCCGAGTTCTCAGCTCCTCCGGGGCAGAGATTGGGAGGCTGCCATTTTCACTCTCGTCCTCCAAAGCTGTACGGAAAGCTCGCAGGGAACAAAAGCTCCCGAGAGCAAACCCGAGCACATTACTTAGCCCGGACCGGCAAGGGTGGGGCAATTCCGCCTCTGGCAAAGACCTTTGGGAACCACGGCAACAGGCCCTCCCCCAGAATATTCACAAGAACAGCCAGCCAAGGCCAAGTTTAACGATCAATGAGAATGGCAGAACTCCAGCGCTAGGGGAATACTGCACATAGAATTCAGGCTTTTTTACCATGATTCTTTAGTCTTTCAAAGTTAATTTTTTTTAACTGTCTTTTTTTTTTAATTTTTCTTTTTCCCTTTTTCAACCAACATCTTATCAATCCCTTTTTTAAAAAGTATTTTTTATTTTTCATTTTTAGAGTCATATTCTATCCCTTCATAGTAGCTACCCTTATTTTTGGCGTATATATATATGTTGTTCTCTCTTTAAAATTTTGAGATACAGTTTCTTCTAACAGATCAAAATATACCCTAAATCTCTACTGTATGGCTTTGTTCTAGTCTCCTGCCTGATCACATTCTCTCCCTTTTTTTTTTAAATCCTCTTCTTTCTTTTTTCAACCAACTTCTTATCTTATCAATTCCTTTTATAAAGTCTTTATAATTTTCATCTTTACAGTCATATTCCATCCCTTCATCATATTAACCCTTATTTTTGTACATATATAAGTTTTTCTTTCTTTAAAATTTTGGGAGGCACTTTCTTCTAACAGACCAAAATACACCCAAAATCTGGTGTGTGGCACTGATCTATGCACCAGCCTGATCATATTTCATCATATTCTGGTTTTTTGTTTGTTTGTTTGTTTTTATCTTTTTCTTTTTCTTTTTTGTTTGTCTTTCTTTTCCCCCAGTTTCAGGTCTTTTCTGATTTGTTTAGTGCATATTTTCTGGGGACGTTGTTACCCTGTTAGCATTTTGGTCTCTCATTCATCTATTCTCCTCTGGACAAAATGACAAGATGGAAAAATCATCTCAACAAAAAGAACAAGAGGCAGTACCGACTGCCAGGGACCTAATCAATACAGACATTAGTACGATGTTGGAACTAGAGTTCAGAATGATGATTTTAAAGATACTAGCTGGGCTTGAAAAAAGCATGGACGTTATTAGAGAAACCCTTTCTGGTGAAATAAAAGAACTAAAATCTAACCAAGTCGAAATCAAAAAGGCTATTAATGAGGTGCAATCAATGAGGCTCTAACTGCTAGGATAAATGAGGCAGAAGAGAGAATCAGTGATATAGAAGACCAAATGATGGAAAATAAAGAAGCTGAGAAAAAGAGAGATAAACAACTATTGGATCACGAGGGCAGAATTTGAGACATAAGCAATACCATAAGATGAAACAACATGAGAATAATTGGGATCCCAGAAGAAGAAGAAAGAGAGAGAGGGCAGAAGGTATATTGGAGCAAATTAGAGAAGAGATATGTAACCTACAATGGTAGAAACATTAGATTGGCAACAGACCTATCCACAGAGACCTGACAGGCCAGAAAGGACTGGCAGGATATATTCAGAGCACTAAACGAGAAAAATATGCAGCCAAGAATACTAGGCTGGGGCGCCTGGGTGGCTCAGATGGTTAAGCGTCTGCCTTTGGCTCAGGTCATGATCCCAGAGTCCTGGGATCGAGTCCCACATCGGGCTCCTGACTCAGTGGGGAGTCTGCTTCTTCCTCTCCCTCTGCCTCTCCCACTGCTCATGCTCTCTCTCTCTCTGTGTATCTCTGTGTCTCAAATGAATAAATAAAATCTTTAAAAAAAAAAAGAATACTAGGCTGTCAGCTAGTCAGCTGTCACTGAAAATAGAAGGAGAGATAAAAAGCTTCCAGGACAAACAAAAACTAAAGGAATTTGCAAACACAAAACCAGCCCTACAAGAAATATTGAAAGGGGTCCTCTAAGCAAAGAGAGAGCCTAAAAGCAACATAGACCAGAAAGGAACACAGACAATATACGTAACAGTCACCTTACAGGCAATACAATGGCACTAAATTCATCTTTCAATACTTACCCTGAATGCAAATGGGCTAAATGCCCCAATCAAAAGACACAGGCTATCAGACTGGATTAAAAAACAAGACCCATTGATATGCTGTCTGCAAGAGACTCATTTTAGACCCAAAGACACCCCCAGATTGAAAGTGAAAGGGTGGAAAATGATTTACCATGCTAATGGACACCAAAAGAAAGCTGGGGTGGCAATCCTTATATCAGACAAATTAGATTTTAAACCAAAGACTGTAATAAGAGATGAGGAAGGACACTATATCCTACTTAAAGGGTCTATCCAACAAGAAGATCTAACAGTTGTAAATATTTATGCCCCTAACATGGAAGCAGCCACTTATATAAGGCAATTAATAATAAAAGCAAAGAAACACATCGACAACAATAAAATAACTCGTTTTATGAGGCCACCATTACCTTGATCCCAAAACTAGACAAAGACCCCATCAAAAAGGAGAAGTACAGACCAATATCCCTGATGAACATGGATGCAAAAATTCTCACCAAAATACTAGCCAATAGGATCCAACAGTACATTAAAAGGATTGTTCACTACGACCAAGTAGGATTTATCCCTGGGCTGCAAAGTTGGTTCAACATCTGCAAATCAATCAATGTGATAATAAAAGAAAGAACAAGAACCATATGATCCTCTCAATAGATGCAGAAAAAGCATTTGACAAAGTACAGCATCTTTCTTGATCAAAACTCTTCAGAGTATAGGGATAGAGGGTACATACCTCAATATCATAAAAGCCATCTATGAAAAACCCACAGCAAATATCATTCTCAATGGGGAAAATCTGAGAGCTTTCCCCCTAAGGTCAGGAACGCAGCAGGGATGCCCATTATCATCACTGCTATTCAACATAGTATTAGAAGTCCTAGCCACAGCAATCAGACAACAAAAAGAAAGAAAAGGCATCCGAATCGGCAAAGAAGAAGCCAAACTCTCACTCTTTGCAGATGTTATGATACTTTATGTGGAAAACCCAGAAGACTCCACCCCAAAACTGCTGGAACTCATACAGGAATTCAGCAAAGTGGCAGGATATAAAATCAATGCACAGAAATCAGTGGCATTCCTATACACCACCAACAAGACAGAAGAAAGAGAAATTAAGGAGTTGATCCCATTTACAGTTGCACCCAAAACCATAAGATACCTAGGAATAAATCTAACCAAAGAGGCAAAGAATCTGTACTCAAAAAACTATAAAATACTCATGAAAGAAATTGAGGAAGACACAAAGAAATGGAAAAACGTTCCATGCTCATGGATTGGAAGAACAAATATTGTGAAGATGTCAATGCTACCTAGAGCAATCTACACATTCAGTGCAATCCCCATCAAAGTACCATCCACTTTTTTCAAAGAAATGGAACAAATAATCCTAAAATTTGTATGGAACCAGAAAAGACCCCGAATAGCCAGAGGAATGTTGAAAAAGAAAAGCAAAGCTAGTGGCATCCCAATTCTGGACTTCAAGCTCTATTACAAAGCTGTCATCATCAAGACAGTATGGTACTGCCACAAAAACAGACACACAGATCAATGGAACAGAATAGAGAGCCCAGAAATGGACCCTCAACTCTGTGGTCAACTAATCTTCGACAAAACAGGAAAGAATGTCCAGTGGAAAAAAGACAGTCTCTTCAACAAATGGTGTTGGGAAAATTGGACAGCCACATGCAGAAGAATAAAACGGGACCATTTCCTTACACCACACACAAAAATAGACTCAAAATGGTTGAAAGACCTCACTGTGAGACAGGAGTCCATCAAAATCCTAGAGGAGAACACAGGCAGCAACCTCTTCGACCTCAGCCACAACAACTTCTTCCTAGAAAAATCACCAAAGGCAAGGGAAGCGAGGGCAAAAATGAACTATTGGGACCTCATCAAGATAAAAAGCTTTTGCACAGCAAAAGAAACAGTCAACAAAACCGAAGGACAACTGACAGAATGGGAGAAGATATTTGCAAATGACATATCAGATAAAGGGCTAGTATCCAAAGTCTATAAAGAACTTATCAAACTCAACACCCAAAGAACAAATGATCCAATCAAGAAATGGGCAGAAGACATGGACAGACATTTCTGCAAAGAAGACATCCAAATGGCCAACAGACACATGAAAAAGTGCTCAACATCGCTCAGCATCAGGGAAATCCAAATCAAAACCTGAATGAGATACCACCTCACACCAGCCAGAATGGCTAAAATTAACAAGTCAGGAAACGACAGATGTTGGCGGGGATGTGGAGAAAGGGGAACCCTCCTATACTGTTGGTGGGAAGGAAAGCTGATGCAACCACTCTGGAAAACAGTATGGAGGTTCTTCAAAAAGTTGAAAATAGAGCTACCATATGATCCAGCAATTGCCCTACTGGGTATTTACCCCAAAGATACAAATGTAGGGTTCCGAAGGGGTACATGCACCTCAGTGTTTATAGCAGCAATGTCCACAATAGCCAAACTGTGGAAAGAGCCAAGATGTCCATTGACAGATGAATGGATAAAGAAGATGTGGTATATATATACAATGGAATATTATGCAGCCATGAAAAGGAATGAAATCTTGTCCATTTGCAACGACATGGATAGAACTCGAGAGTGTTATGCTGAGCGAAATAAGTCAATCAGAGAAAGACATGTATCATATGACCTCACTGATATGAGGAATTCTTTATCTCAGGAAACAAACTGAGGGTTGCTGGAGTGGTGGGGGGTGGGAGCGATGGGGTGGCTGGGTGATTGACACTGGGGAGGGTATGTGCAATGGTGAGCACTGTGAATTGTGTAAGACTGTTGAATCACAGATCTGTACATCTGAAACAAATAATACATTATCTGTTTAAAAAAAAAAGAAGAAGAAGATAGCAGGAGGGGAAGAATGAAGGGGGGGAAATTAGAGGGGGAGATGAACCATGAGAGACGATGGACTCTGAGGAACAAACTGGGGGTTCTAGAGGGGAGGGTGTGGGAGGATGGGTGTTGAGGAGGGCACATTCTGCATGGAGCACTGGGTGTTGTACACAAATAATGAATCGTGGAACACTGCATCAAAAACTAATGATGTAATGTATGGTGATTAACATACTATAATAAAAAATAAAATAAAACAAAAAATAAAAATATATAAATATAAGACATACTTTTCATAAAGTACTTGTCTATGAAAAACAGCCTTGGTGCTCCAATTCATGGACATCATTAATTTTCAAAAGATAAATACTCTCCCCAAGAAAATGGAACAAATGTCTTGAGCTGGTTTTTGCCTTACACAAATCTGTAATCACATAAGGACTCCAGACAGCAGTTTAAGTTCTCAGTCTCATAAAACAACTATTTTAATTAAATACAAAGATTCTCCATCAACTTCAATCCTCAATAATTTAAGACCTTTTTTTAAAGGCATTAAAATGGTATTAAAAAAAGATGCTGACAAAGTCATGACCATGGAGGGGCGCCTGGGTGGCTCATTCATTTAGCATCTGCCTTTGGCTCAGGTCATGATCCCAGAGTCCTGGGATCGAGCCCCACATGGGGCTCCCTGCTCTGCGGGAAGCCTGCTTCTCCCTCTCACACTCCCCCTCCTTGTGTTCCCTCTCTCGCTGTGTCTCTCTCTGTCAAAAAAATAAATAAAATCTTTAAAAAAAAAAAAACTCATGACCATGGAGAGCAAAAATTAGTTTTCAGTGAAAGTGATGGTTACTGCTGCTAATATAATAAATGAGATCCTATAACTAGGAAGGTCTGGACACTTCCCTCATGTTGTTTAAATTAATCCATAAAGCTCTGCATGTGTGGTTTGTTCCACACATATGCCCCAAAAAAATGTGACTGCGAAAGAAAACAAAAGGAATAGAATGATATCACCAAAATGGTGACATAAGCTGTTTCTGATTTCACTCTCCCTCACAAGAAGAACTAACAACTATTCAAGAACAAAACACCACTGAGAGAATCCTAGAATACAGGGTGAGTCTAAAGTACTCCTGCACCACAGAGACTAAGACAGGCTGAATTAGAAGTGTAAAAGAAATGACTGTAAGTTTGACCACATTGCCCACCCACAAAATAGCTCAGTACCACACAAAGAGGTCTCCTCTGAGCCTCTGATTCCTTCAGCGGAAAAAAGAGAACCTGGGGAGGACATCCAGCCACCACAGCATTATGAGTTGCTTTGCGGGAGCCCCTACCGTGATCTCACACCACAGGGATTGCCTAGGAATCTGCAGGGTTCAACCACTGGGAATCTGACTGACAGAGGAGCAGAAGAGAATTCTCACAAGGAGCACAAGCATTTTGGCAGACTGAGTTCACTCCTGCAGTGCCCAAGTACTAATCCCAACCAGCAGCTCTGTTCATCGGCAGAACCAGAACAGGGGTTCACTCTGACCACGGAACTTGACAAGTTACCGATCTGCCTGATTCAGATCCTCAAATAAGGAACTTTGCTGGCTCGAGAGCCCAGTTGGCCCATGTACAGGCAAGGAGGTGAATCAGCCCCATCTGACCAGAGGAGCTGGCAACAATTCCTAGAAGCTCTGTGATTAAGCAGTGCTCAAACCAAGAGGTGAGTGAACAGAGCTGATCGCCCCCAGAGCAAAGCCAGTACAAGGCGTGGAGTATTCCCATGCTACACACAGAGAAGGGGATTCATTCATAGCTGAGGTTGAAGATAGCTCCCAGCTTCTCCCAACCGAAGAAACTGGAAACTTAAGAGTAGCATGGAGTGGGCCCTTCCCCTCCTGCCCAGGCAAGAGAGCTACAACATAACCCCACATATTGCAGGATCTAATTTTACATATAAACTTATATATGAATATAAACACAGAAGATTTGTGTAGACCTTCATTAGAAAGACAAAAAACCCAGAATTCCCAAAAGAGAAGTTTGGCAAATTTGACTTCATTAAAATGTAAAATGTTTCTGTGATAAAGATTGCACTTTTTTCACTGGAAGAAAATATTTGCAACCCTCCTGACTAACCACCGGTAAATATTTATAAACAAAGAGCCCCTCAAATTGTCAATTAGAAAGGTGAAAGAGTAAGTAACTGAACACAGAAGAGAACATGAGAGTAGCTCATGAGCATATAAAAAGTGCTTAAGTTCATTGGTAGTCTTGAAATTGCAAAGAAAAATAAAGAAATAACAACAAGAGACCATTTTTTACTCACCAGAGGAGCAGAAATTAGGAGTCAATAATCCCCAGTACTAGCTGGGGCTCTCACAGAGTGGTGATGGGAATATGAGTTGATATATTGCTAGGACGTGATTTGGTCTATCCAGCAAAACTACAAACGTGTGTACTTTTGATCCAACAATTCCACATCTAAACTTCTATCCACCGAAGTAAGAAGACCAATATGTAAAGGTGAATGTTCCTTAATGCTTTCTGCAGCACTGTTTGTACCAGTACGAGCTGCTAACCTGCCTCCCTATCAGTAGAAGAGGAGCTGGATAAACTGTCATAACATCACACAAGACAATCTGTAGAGTACTCTACAACTATTGAAAAGAATAGATTTAATCAATATGTAGTGAACTGAAAAGATATTCATTATATTCTTTTCACATAAAAAAGAGAACCAAGTGATGTGTGTAGTACAATATTAAAATGTAAAAAGTCTTCGCGTCTGAGTGTATTTGTAGTTAAGCAGGAGAAAACATAGAACATACCAAATAGTTAACATTAATTTCAAAAAGTAGGGAGAGAGGATCTATAGATGAGAAAAAGCAAGGAGATGGCTAATATTTTATTTGCTACGTTATTCCTTTAGGAATTTAAAAATACAAATATATTCTAAAAGCAATGTAGTGCCATTGTTCGCTGATCATATTTTTTTTAATTTAAAACTTCATCTGTACTTTTGCCTACGTATGTCCCCACCATTGTCATCTGGCCTCTCAAACCAGGTCACTCATGGAAAAATAGACTGATCTAAGACTTCATGTGATTCAAAGCATTTTACTTACTAAAACACTGCCCAAGTGTGACCTAACAGAAGCTGTCTAATAATTAGTTGTAAAGAAGAAATTTCAACCAAATTTTCCATGTATTTAGCAAAGAGAGGAAAAAAATGTAATACAGACCTCTTATATCCTAGCTCTCAGAAAGTTTCAACAGAAATTGTTGAAAAACAGTCCATGATCTGAGCTTTCTATTCATTGCAAAAATTGGGGCCTAGGAGGAAGGTATCTCAAACCAGGTATATATAGTTAGAGTTAAAGAACACTCCAAAAACTTAAAAAACAGAACCTGGGAGCAACAAGCTTTAACCAGCTTATATTCAATTAACCTTGCAGATACACAAAACTAACTTGCCTACTGGAAATACAAGTTTGACTTTCCAGTTTTTTTATTGCCCACAGGAATTTTCTGATGAGTTGATTTCAATCCATGGGAACCAAGCTAAGAAGTACTATGGCATGACAACCAGAGAAATAAAAAAGATTTAAGATTTGTTGTAATGATCCTTCTGTATCAGTCTAGATATCAACTGGAAAAAGATGGTATGCTCAAATAAAGAAAATATGAAAATTTTATTTTTTTAAAGCTTGTATTTATTTATTTGAGAGAGAGAGTGAGAAACAGCATGAGAGGGGAGAGGGTCAGAGGGAGAAGCAGGCTCCCCGCTGAGCAGGGACCCCAATGCAGGATTCGATCCCAGGACTCCAGGATCATGACCTGAGCTGAAGGCAGTCGCTTAACAGACTGAGCCACCCAGGCTCCCCCAAAATATGAAAATTTTAAGAAAGGACTCTTTGCAGAGATATGGGCAGGATATAAGGTAACCACAAGATCTTCAGGGCTAGTCATTCCAGTTACCAGGGCTATGCCTGAAGAGGGAAGGGGAGGCAGTGGTTACCAAGAGAGAGCTACATGGAGAAGACCAGCTTACAGCAGCTGTGACCCTCAGTGCAAGGACTAACCAGACAGTGGAGAACCTATAAGGAGGGGTGCCTCCCCGTTAGCCAAATCCAACTGAAAACCAGAGAGCAAGAGAGACTATAAATGTAATCCCCCTGCTGTCTGTAGAGCAGGGTGGAGAAGGGGGGGGCGCAGTGGCCCTGAAGAGACAAAGGAAGATACCCAGAACAGCATCTGCCTTACCAGTCGACGTCAGGCTGATAATGCTTGAAGGAAGCACACAGTATCTTTTGGCACAGTCTATGGAACAGACACATCTCATTCAGATGACAAACCGAATGGCACAAACATGCCTTTGGCTGTGAGGTCAAGGACAGGGATTCATTCACTGCTAGGGAATGTATCTTTTCTAAGAACAAAAAGGTCACTAATTTGAGACTTGGCTTCTCCTAATCTGTTTGTAGGACCCAAATGTACTACAAACATATGTATCCTCAGGGTCAACATAAACCTGCAAGCCCATTTTCTTGGCTGCTTTCATTACAGCACCTGATAGAAAAAGACAATTAACTGGGAAGGGACACAGAATATGGAAAATGAAAGTTCTTAAGGTTATGGTAGGCCAGGTGAACATATTTTAAGCATTATTTGTTTCCAGCAGGTCAAATTGTGTTGCTGGCTGCATGGGAGCAAGAGTGTTGTGCTGGTCTCCACTCGGGCCAGTAATCACTCCATGTGTCTGTGCATGCTATCGGCAAATGATCAGCACTATATGAAGGGCCTAGACTTCCTGGCCTCTCATCGGAATATTTCAGGAGTAATATCACCTGACGACGGGACTTGTGGCTGTGAGATGATGCGTCGCTATAAGATTTCGACACATGGTAAGTTCAGATGTTAACATAAGAGTGTCACGTATATTGCTACCTCTGTAATAAAAAGTATGCCAGAATGTCTTTTATATTTTCTACTTGCTAGGGTCCACATCTTCAGATAGATGATAGATTAAAAAAAGAGATTGATATATAGATAGATTCTTAACTCCTGTCTTACATTTTCTTCAACTGAGAAAAATAAAACTTGGCTTATTTTATATTCTAAATAGATCAAGCTTTCATCTAAGAATTTCAGAGAAAATTGGGCACTGTACACCCGCCAAAAAAGTATTTTGGTAATCAGTTACTTGGTTTAAAAAAAAAAAAAAAGATGGTCAGAGAAGGATTCACTGTTGAGCTTTCACCAAGCACCCCTCCTGCTTATTATGAAATGAGCTCCCGGCCTCCACAGCCCAGTTTGTGACAGAAAGTAGACTGATAGAGAACTCTAATGCAGATGGTTTCACAAGTGAATTCTACCAAAAATTTAAGGAAGAAATGATACCAATTCTGTACAATCTCTTCCAGAAAATAACAGAGATAACTCATTTCATAAAACCAGCATTGCCCTGATACCAAAATCGACAGAAATATTAAAGAAAACTAGCGACCAAAACTATGGACCTCATGAACACAGATCAATGGTCAACAAACTACAGTCTGTGAGCCAGCTGTTTGTAAATAAAGTTTTATTGGGACATAACCACATTTACCCATTTGCTATGGCAGAGGCGAACAGTTGAAGATGCAACAGAACATGCATGTTCCACAAATCCACAATATTGATGCTATAGCCGTTTACAAAGCTTGCCAGGACCTGACATAGATGAAATACTCCTTAACAAAACAGCCACGAAGTTGAGTCAACTAATGCGTAAAAGCATAAACTACATAGTGATCAAATCCACACGGGGGGAGCTGAGGTGGGGGTGGATGCCAGAGCCAAAGCCGAGGAGGAGGGCATCTATGCATGGAGACAGGGACCGCAGCCCAAGCAGACAGAGAGCAACCGTTCAGAGCCCTGCAATGAGCTGTGGGGACCCAAGGACAATGAGGAAGGCATCCATGTTGTAGGCAACAATGGCAATGAGAGAATAGTAACCTACACAGGAGACGGAAACAATATGTAAACATACAGCGAATTATCTTCTGGTACCAGAAGGTAACTAAAAATCCTAAAAGAAAGTCTTAAAAAAATTATGAGGATATGTCAAAAGGTAACAGATGCCAGCTTGAAGGGCTCCTCCCTGGACAGATTGTGGATGACGGAAGCATCAGAATAAATTGTGACATTAATGGATTCTAACCTATTGAATAAAAGTATCAGTGAGTCCACACATACATACAAAAATAAATAAATAAGCTGTCCTTTAGAGTTAAAAGGCCAACTCATTAGTGTAGCAGGAACAATTGAATTATAAAAAAAATTACCATTTGGCAGCCATCGTAGTAATAATTAATTCGTCCAAGAAACATCAATGGATAGTCAGACTAGAGGCATCCATAAGCTGGAGTCAGTTGTTAAATCTTCAGGAGTTTTGTGAATCATTTGTTAAAATTATTAAAATTTAAGTTATATGAATGTGCAATTAAATAAATTCTATTTACACAGAGGTAGGAAGTGTTCAAACTTCACCACTTGGGCTCAAAAGCCTCTCTCCAAGCCACTGCGGTCCTGAGCCCACACTCATTTGCTTTGGCCCTGACACCCTGCGCCGCAGAATTGTCACCTGCAGTTGTAACTAGACTTGTATTTTAAAACGTTAACTTTGCCAGAGACAAAAAAAAAAGCTTTCTTTCCCCAGAATTCCAGCAAATGTTCTGAGGCTGACTCTGATTGGCTCAGTTTGGGTCATACAACCATCCCGTAACCAATCACTGTGGCAGCAAAGAGACGAGGAATGGGATGGAACACGCTGATTGTAGAGGCCGCGGCCAGGTGCTGAGCCCTGGCACCAAGTTGCTGGGTCAGCCCCTCTGGCACTACATGGACTGAAGATGACATAGAAGGTGATTCTCTGAAGGAAAACCAAGGTGCTAAAACCAGCAGAAGGAAAAATGGAAACAAGGCAAGTCAGAAAACCCTGCAGGTACCCACGTGTTCAGGAAACAAAGGGGAGTGGGCCCACCAGGCGAGGAAGAGCAGCCATTCAGATAACAGAATTAACAGAACGTGCTAATATCATGGGAAACAAGGGAAGAAAGTTTCAAGAAAGAGGGGGAGGCCAAAAGTGTCTTCTGCACCAAACATCAAAGAGAATAGAATAAAAAGAAAAAAGCCTTTGTATACAATGATCTTCAGTGGCCTTGCAAGAGTCACTTGAGCTGAGTCATGGGAACGCCGGCCATGTTCCATGGAATTATGGCTGAAGTTGATGGCGAGAAGATGAAAGTAACAGGCAAAGACGTTTCTCAAGAAGTTTGGCAGTGAAAGGAAGGAATGAGATAAAGTGTCTAAAGTGGGATTTTCTTAAGGGGGGGGGGACCTGAATACATTTATAGGCAGACAAGAAGGAACTCATAAATTGTGCCACATTTGAGAACTCTGGAAATTTATTCAGATAAAGGGCTTAGATAGCTAATTGACTACCATTTGACCTGTCTTCCAAATGATGTTACTTTGATATTTTCTAAGAAATTATCCTGTGCTATAAACTAAGAATTTGTGAGGGGCAGCGGGTGTCCTACTTCATCAGTTTATCAAAAGAGGCTGACGCAGTGCCTCTGAATAAATTAATTAATAATTAAAAAAACATATTTTAAGTGTGCTCTGTTGAAATAGAGGGCTCAAGATTGACGAATTGCACTTGGAAAGCCTCAGATTTCAAATCTTCACTATCAAGCAAACAGAAGCAGGCAAAACAAAACAAAATCTGGCCAAAACTGTGAAAATCCCACAGAGGGACATGTCCAAATAGTTTAGTCTTTATACTGGAACACCATATGTTTATAAGATAAGTCCTTCAATTCCCAGGAGGATATTTGCTCAATCATCTATTCAAAACATATTTGAGTGCCTACTATGTTTTAATAATAACACTTGTCTATAATATGGGTTTCCATTAGTGTGGATTAAGAAGCTCTTTTGTTTAATTACTTTTCAGATAACTTATCTGATATCAGTATAATCTAAAAATATCAACCACTGGGACAAAAATCCAGTTTGGAAAACGTAATACATTCTCAAATGAGAACACACTGTGCCTGGGGCAGAAACTGGATCTCCTTGTCTCCTATTTTCTCCCTTTCATTCCTCGACGATAAGATTGGTTTAGAAGGATGATTACCCATCTGAACAGTGAACATAGCTGCGTGCTCAAGAGAGTTCTCACAAGTCTCCACCTACCTAATCCTAAAGAAAAAGGAGAATGAGGAACAATCGAAGAGAAGTCCCTTAATAACAATGTAATACCTCTGTTGGGATCTGTAGGATTTGAGTTTCCATTTAGTCAGAATTAGTTAGGAAATTTAAATGTGTCCTCAGTGCAGCAAAGGGCACAAAAAAAAAGAGAAGCATGAGGAGGAGGAGCTGCGGCTCATCTGGTCTACTGACTCTGTACAAACAAGTATACTGCCAAGTCACCTAACAGAAACTTTATAAGCAAGTTTAGTTTCCCCTTTAAACTCAGCGAAGTAGCCATCCCCCAGGCAAGAAAGGAACTAAAACACCAGTCTCATTCTCTCCCTTCCAGCTCATGGCTGCCTCTCTTTCCCAGGCAATGACTGGAGGAAAGAATTCCACAGTGACTGTAAGACCCAGCTTTGGCGGCGGGGGCGGGGGGAGGTTGGATGAATGGGCACTTCTGATCATGTATCACTCGGAGTAAATATCTCCCTCATCCTTTCTCGACATCACCTTCATGCTCATCCTTAAGACAAAAGTTAAGTTTCTCAGATTGACACAAGACCCTGTCTCCACCATCTGGTTCCTGTTTCCCTCTCCAAACCCAGCCCTGTGCCTTCCCAGCCTTCTCTTCCCTCCCTTCATGTTCCTTCACAGATTTTTACGGGGGCCTCCATCTGCCAGGAATGCCTTTCCTCTAGGAAACTCAAATCGCTTAGTTATGTTGCAATGTTCTTATCAGAGAAAATAGTAAAATCCCAAAGGTAGTAATTCAATGGTATATCTTGCACCCGCAAAATGAGCCTAAGTTTTAAAGCTTTACTTTTGGTCTTGTGTAGGGAAGTCTAAGCTCTACCATCAGTATTTACTTGAACTGATAAATCATTAGAATTCAAGCGAAAACAGCAATAACATGAATGAAACACCAAAAGAAATACTCAACATCATCTATATATGATGGGTACAATGTGACTTTCAGCTTAACTGTGCACTGGACTATATTATACATTATATTTGAAGCCACTGTTGCTGCCTGCCTTTGCTCACTTACAGATGAAATGCTGAAGGACTTATCAATGTCAATGGGTGTCATCAAAATTTTTAAGTGAAAAGCCCTTTGAAAATCATAATTAAAGGTCATCATTTAAAACATCATTGGAAACTATAAATTAAGATTTTGAGTCACTTGGGTATTCAAGAAGTTCATCTCATTCAGCATAGGCATAACCAGAAATTATTTATAGTCTACAGTTTTATAAAGCTATTTATTCTAGCGTTTTATGGAACTAATCATGAGAAGTTCCTTATAATCCATGATAAATATCAAGAGACAATAATATTTTAATCACATCCACAGGAAGTTAGAGAATTGGTCCACCAATTTCTTCCTTTATGTTTTACCCATATATATTTCCCCCTTACATCTCCAGGTTTTGATGGTTTCTACACTAACAATTAGGCTTTCTATTGGTTTTCCCGAGATAATTTCTTGGTGTTTTTGGAGAGAACAAGAGCTATGGATAAAGCAACAAGGAAAAATAAGATGACCACAGAATTAATTGCCATGAATAATGATAGTATACATGCCAGAAAATGACATACTAATAGGATGAGACCATATTAGGTCTTGCTCTGATATGCCAAAGCTGAATTGATTCAAGCTGTTCTTGAAATAAGGATTCCTTGGAAACTTATGTGCAGATGATGTTGGCTAAGAAAAAAAAAAATACCCCAAATAAAATCAAATATAACTGATAAAGGCTGGAAGAACTTCAAAAAGAAATACATATAGCACTGGTGTAATAGGGAGAGTTCCTTATCTTTGGACAAAACTTAACTTTTGTCTTAAGGATGAGTCCAAGAGACTTATTCCTAGAGAAGCTATTCCAATTACAAACATCAATTAAATGATTGTTCTCACTTCACTGAGAATGCCTATGTTCATCTCTGTTGACCCCTTTCCTTTCCCATGATGAATGGACAACAATGAACAAAATCAAGTGGTGGATCTTATTCCATTTATTCAGATTTTCAAAATTTACCAAATTATGTTAGACAACAACTGTTGAGCCTTCTTGTAAATGTGTTCATCCAATATTTATATATATATATATCATATTTTTGCAATTCATCATTTTCAGCATTTCTGTTGGAGATTTTACTTCCAAATTAAATATTCAATGAAAAGTTCTCCAAATATCACAGGGATAGTTTTCCTTTCTTCTACAGTTAGTCAATGAGCTAATATAGTATAGCCATCATTCCTCTTTCCATTGTTGAGCAAAATTTAGCTCTCAATCTCTCTCCGTATGTCTCTTTCCAAATACATTCCTTCTCTCCACAATTTCTTCATTTGTTTTTCTATGCTTACTTTCCCTCCATACTCTCTCATTCATCCCCACATTTGACATTTTGGCAGCTAACCTTCTGAACAAGTTCTGATAGCCCATTCAAGCCCTCCAGGAAAGCAGAATGCTGTAAGGCTAATGAATAAATCTGGTTTTATTGAAAATTTGTCTGCATTTTAATAAAACTGAAAGTAATCGTTATTTTTAAACCACCCATTTTTGTGCTTCCTGAGGACTAGGAATGGAAAGGTAAGATTAAAAAAATAGTTCCTTAGGAGCATGCAAGTTGAATTTGACAAAGTCTGAGAACTGAATGAAGACTCTGACCCAGCAGGCGCCTGGAGCCTTCTAAAGCTAGAGTCCGTAGGGACTCGGGGGCCTTCAGGCTGCACCCCTCAGCACGTGGTGCTAAGCAATGATGGCAACCCGCTGATATCTTGTCAGTGAGTTAGTTCGCCTGAATTATAGCATTTCGAATCAAGGAAAAGGCTGCCTTTTCCTACATGAACTCCTTAAAATTCTAGGTCTCCCCAACTTGCTGTGCCAGTATATCAGTTTTCCTAATCTAAAGGAAATCCAGCCTTCAGTTATGTGTGGTTTGAGACCGAATTTTCTCTTAGTATTCCTCCTTTACAAAGATAAAATTTCCCCTGATTTCACATGATTTCAGCCTGTTTGTTCTTGTATCTGTTTCCACTACCTAAAAACCCTGAGGCTTGTCATCTAATCCATTCTGCCACTTTCTCTTTCAGCCATTTATGTTGTGTTTGGTTTAGAGTAAGAAGATACTTTCCTGCTCTTTTTACATGAGGTGAACTAGAAGCTCAGAAAAGCTAAAGCCTTGTCCCCAAGAACCACTGAGTCAGCTCATCACCAATCTAATTCCAGTCGGTGTTCTTTTCTTAAATTTTGACACCTTGTGTGTCAGTCAGAGTCTCAGAAAAAGAAATTTCTCCAGAAGGGTGCAAAGGATAAGGCTTTAATAAAGAGAAGGTTTACAAAGGTGTGAGAAAGTTAAGAAAATAAACTAAGAATGGTAAAGCATCCAGAAACTAGCAATGGAACTTGCTAATAGGAAGGCATTACCACCCCCAGCGGTGAAGAGACCTGGCGAGAAAACACCAATGTTGTTGTTGTCAGAGCTCACGGAGACTTGGACCTGAGGAGAGGAAGACCCCAGCAGGAGGTACAGTGTGGTAGCGCATAGCTGCTGCCAGACATGAGGCATCACAATAAGTTGTCTCCCCCTTCCTCTGATCTCCTGCTGGTGCTTCTCCCTGCCTGAACCCAAACTAAAGCCAGCCAGGGAAAGATCCCAAGTGATTTCTTCCTAAGACATTAGCTTCCAGAGGCCAAGAGCACAGAGTAGATCTAGGGGTTAGGGCTGAAGGATGAGAAAAAGGAGAATAACCAGCACACTTTATTGAGGCATATTTGTGAATTAATGAACTATTTTTGAAGATTCATACCACTAGAGATACAAATCGTTCCCATTAAAAAAGTCAGCTTAATACTTAACTTGAAATTTCACCCTTGCTTGCACAATCTCACTTATAAAAAGAGCATATGCTCTCAAACACTCCTAAAGGCTGTAAGACTCTTGTTTTCTGGCCAGTCATCTAGCATCAGTTCAAGTTGATAAGCCATGTGCTTTCTGAAGTGCGAACCTCCCTAGGAGAGTCTATGTGGCCCACACTAAAAATTTTATTGCTCTTTCCCACAAGAGGCTCCGTAGAAAAAGCTGGAGGGAGGTCTGAACGTGTGATCGACACAAGACATCCCAACGGGTGAACTAACACTTTTCCTCAGCACTCAGTCACTGAGTCAAATGCAGCCCTTGCTGCACTGTTCCGAGTACTAAAAGCATCCTTGCATCTCATCAAAAAGGAATATCTTTTGTTCCTGACTTCTTTACCTCCTGTTGGTCTAGAGCACTCTCTATCCCATGTCTCTAACGGTGCTTTCTCGTTTTTCTCCTGCATATTTCCCCTAACCAAGAGGACGAAGGGGCTTCATTGTCTGTAATGTGTTACTAACAGAATAAGGATATTGAGCATGCATGTTCAACTATCCACGAACTCTCAGATTCTGATAGGACTTCAACTATTCCCAGGAAAAATGTTCCCTCCAGTGATTGAAAATCTAGTTTCGTGATTTTCAGGCCAAACAGGGGAAAGCATTCAGACTGAAGATATCTAGTCTATATTTTGATAGCCCAGTTTTCTCCTCAAGTATTTCCAATAACCCAGACAGAGGAGTTTCCCCCGGCTTTCCATGATTTGATCTAGACTGAGCCTGTCACAACATATATCTGGTAGAGCTATTGGTCCCAACAGTCTTCATAAAAGTAAGACAAAGTCTTTCTTGGCCAGTCCCACCCAGATAGTATGGGACCTTGCCCTGTGGAATTCATGTCTACAAGAATGTGACAACTGAGTAGAGCTCTTGGCTGAGCTGTGATCTTAATAAGGCAGGTTTCTGGTTCTTCCAACATTCCTTTTCTCAGCCTTTTGCAATTGCATTCACCTTCTTTCCATGATATCTGGTGCCTTCAGAGGTTCTTTCCCTTTTCCCTGATTAAACCTTTTATCCAAAATTGATTTGCCCTAGAATATAGATCATTAATAAATCTTAAAATGTTTCCCATGGCACTCACCCCATATACACACACATACATACACAAAAGAGAATTTGAATATAAGCAGTGATGAAGTCAGACATGCAAGGAGCAAGCCAAGCACCTGTGGAGACTGAGGTGGATCTCCAAAAGAAAAAAATGTTTGACATTAAATTCCCTAAGTTTCTGGCCACCACTCAGCCCTGACCCAACTTCTGGTTACCCATCTTAAAATTCTGAGATCATTCTGTATCTCTACCAGATCCAGATGCCAGCCTCCTTTTTTTTTTTTTTTTTTTAATAGAACAGCTTTATTGAGGGCGCCTGGGTGGCTCAGTTGGTTAAGCGACTGCCTTCGGCTCAGGTCACGATCCTGGAGTCCCGGGATCGAGTCCCGCATCGGGCTCCCTGCTCAGCAGGGAGTCTGCTTCTCCCTCTGACCCTCCCCCCTCTCGTGCTCTCTCTATCTCATTCTCTCTCTCAAATAAATAAATAAAATCTTAAAAAAAAAAAAAGAACAGCTTTATTGAGACACAATTCACCCATTTAAAGTGTTCAATTCTGTGGTTTTTACTATAGTTAGTAATACTGTCTTTGTGTATGGTGTGGTATATTTTTTGGTATATTCTCAAAAAAGTTGTACCATGTTACATTCTTATCATCCAATGTGTGATAGTTCTGATTTCTCCACATACCTTGTAACATTTGTTATTATCTCTTTTTAATTATAATCATCTTAATGAGTTTGAAGTGGTATCCCACTGTGGTTTTGATTTGCATTTCCCTGATGGGTAATGATGTTGAGCACCATTTCATTTGCTAAATGGCCATTTTTACGCCTTCTTTGGTAAAATGTCTACTGAGATTTTATGCCCATTTTTAAATGGGGTTATAAGGCTTTTCATTACTTAAATGTAAGAGTTCTTTCTATACGCATATATAAGTCCCTTATCAAATATATGATCTGCAAATATTTTCTCCAATACTGTGGGTTGTCTCCTTGCTTGTTTAATATATCCCTTAAAACACAAAAGTTTTAATTTTAATGAACTCTAACATAACTATTTTGTTGCTTTTGTTCACTTCTAGGAAGGTTTTATCTAAAGCAGTATCAAAGTGATTTAGTCCTACACTTACTTCAAAAAGGTTTATAATTTTACCTCTTACATTTAGTCCTATGATCTATTTTGAGTTAATTTTTGTGTATGGTGTGAGAAAGGAAACTATTTGTGTGTGGATATCCAGGAGTCTCGACACCATTTATTGAAAAGTCTGTTCTTTCTGTATTGAATTGTCTGGATACCCTTGTTGAAAATCAATTCAACATAATTATAAGGGTTTATTTATAGACTCTTAATATCATTCTATTGTTCTATTTGTCTACTCTTATGCCTGTACCAGACTGTCTTGAATATTAGAGCTTTGGAGTAAGTTTTGAAATCAGGAAGTTTTGGTCCTCCAACTTTATGATTCTCTTTCAAGATTGTTCTAGCTGTTCTAGATTTCTTGAACTTCCATATTAACTTTAGGAGCATCTTGTCACTTTCTGCAAAGAAACCACCTGGGGTTTTGATAAAAGTTGTGTTGAATTTGTAGATCAATCTGAAGAGAATTCCCATCTTAACGATATTAAGTTTTCAAATCCATGAATATGGGATGTCTCTCTACTTAATTAGGACCTCTTTAATTTCTCTCAGGATTTTCTTTTGTTTTCGGAGTATAAGTTTTGTATTTCTTTTGTCAAACTTATTCCCATTTTATTCTTTTTGGATGCTGTTACAAATGGATTTTTTCATCTTAATTTTCAGATTGCTCATTACTAGTATACAGAAACTCAGCTGATTATTGTATATTGATCTTATATCTTGCAAACTTACTCGTCTCATTTACCAGTTCTCATAGTTTTTAGTAGATTTCTTAGGATTTTCTATACATAACATCATGCATCTGCAAATAGATAAAATTTTACTTCTTCCTTTCTCATTTGGAAATATTTTATTTCTTTTTCTTTCCTAAATTTCTTGCCTAGAATCTCTAAAATAATGTGAATGGAAGGGGCAAAAGTGATGGTCTTTGTCTTGTTCCTCATCTTAGGGTACAGATAGATTCAGTCTACCACCATCAAGTTTGATTTTAGCAGTGAGGTTTTTTGTAAATTCCTTTGTCAAATTAAGGAAGTTTCCCTCTAGTCCAAGTTTATTGAATGTTTTTATCCTGAAGTAGTATTGGGTTTTGTCAAATGCTTTTTCTGGGTCTATGGAAGTGATTGTGTGGTTTTGGGTTCTTTATTCTGTTGATGTGGTGTATTACATCAATTGATTTTCAACTGTTGAACCATAAACTGCATTCTTGGGATAAATCCTACTTGGTCATGGGGTATAATTCTTTTTATATGCTACTGAATTTGGTTTGCTAGTATTTTGTTGGAGATTTTGGCTTGTATGTTCATAAAAGATATTGGTTTACAGTGTTTTGTTTTCCTTTGATATCTGTGTCTGGTTTTGCTATCAGCACAATACCAGACTCATATAACGAATTGGGAATGTTATCTTCACTTCTATTTTCTGGAAAATTTGTTAAAATTGGTATTGATTTTTCTTTAAAAGTTTGGTAGAGTTTACCAGTGAAGGCATCTGTGTGTGGGACTTCCTTTGTGGGTAGTTTTTGATTATTAATTCAATCTCTTCACTTGCTATAGGTCTATTCAGATTCTTTCTTGAGTCAACTTGGATAATTTGTATCCTTCTTGAAATTTATCCATTTCATCTAAGTTATTTAATTTGTTGGTATGCAGTTGTTCATACTATTTCTTTATAATTCTTTTAATTTCTAAAAGTCAGAAGTAATATCCCTCTTACATTCCTGATTTCTCCAATTTGAGTCTTTTTTTCTTGGTCAGTCTAGCTAAAGATTTGTCAATTTTGTTTATCTTCTCAAAGAATCGAATTTTGGTTTTGTTGATTTTCTCTCCTGCTTTTTTCTATTCTCTGGTTTTTTAAGATTTTATTTATTTATTTTAGAAAAAGAGAGAGAGAGCATGTACAAGAGAGGAGAGGATCATAGGGAGAGGGAGAGAGAGAATCCCAAGCAGACTCCATGCTGAACACGGAGCCCAACACAGGACTTGATCCCACAACACTGAGATCAGGACCTGAGCCAAAAGCAGGAGTCAGACGTTTAGCCTACTGAGCCACCCAGGCACACCATTCTCTAATTTAATAATGTCTTTCCTAATTTTTATTATTTTATTCCTTATGCTTGTTTTGGGTTTCGTGTGTTTTTCTTTATCTAGTGTTTTATGGTGGAAGATTAGAATATTGACTTGAGATCTCTCCTTTTTTTAATATGAGCATTTATAGTTACAAGTTTAGCTTTAGCTGCATCTCAAATTTTGGCAGGTTTTGTTTTCATTAATCTCAAGTATTTTCTGATTTCCCTTTTGACTTCTTCTTTGACCTATTGATTACTTATATGTGTTTGATTTCCACATATTTGTGAATTTCAAAAAAAAATGTCAGTTTAATGGGAATGGGTTTGGGAGTGAGTATTAGAGGTACCTACTTAGATCCCCAGAAGTGAACTAGCCCCAGCCTAGAAGAAAATCTAAAGAGAAGTCTTCCATCTCTTCAAGATAAATCTGGCACCCATGGTTCCATCTCAGGGCACTCCAGTTTCCAAGAGAGTGAAGACTATGGTTTTCAAAACAGATTCTCTCTCTCTCTCTCTCTTTTTGGCTTTCAGATTGGAGTTTCTTTCCTGAGATTTCCTGAATATATAACAGGAGCTGAAAGAGAAAGGAATGAAGGAAAACAAAAACAATTGGAAGAAAGAGGAGAGAGTAAATAAGTAAGCAAAAGCAAAACCAAGATTTGTTATTTTGCTGGAGTTTGATAAATGTGGTGGATTGGCAAATTACTTTATGCAAATCTAATGACAGAAGACAAAACTCATATAAATCCCATATAATCTAGGGACTATGAGGTTTGTTTCTTGTATTCTTCCAGGGGCTGCCACTTGCCTTTACTGGCTCCCATGGTGGCCTGACTCCTCCCCACTATGTGATTCCTTACACCAACACAATTTCATTTTTCATGCTCAGTGAAACTTTCTTTCACCAGGATTATCTGATTCCTGGTACATCTGTACCCCCTATTTATGCATATCTGCTTTATCTCCAGAGATTTTTAAATCCCACTAATGAATAAATCGTTCTTTACAGTATACAACATGTTATCAGGGCTTTAAAAAACTGACTGGCAATAGTCTAGGTTAAAGTAATGTGTACAAGCTCATGTTCTCCACCATTACTAAATATGAATTTAGTTTACAGGCTGTTAGAAAATAATTTTAATAAACTGGAGAGTATATCATAATGATTCAGAGTTTGGGCTCTGAATTAGAGATTCCTGAATTCCAGTCCCAAATTCGTTGTTTACTAGCTCTGTGATCCTGAGTATATTACTTAATCACTTCAAACTTCTGTCCACATACCCATTATATAATAGGTTGTATATAACAGTAGATTTGTGATAACAATAATTGCTAAAAATATTCTTGAGCATTCACTACATGGCATGAACTGATCTAAGTGCTTGCCATGTATTAACTCATTTAATGCCTATTGTATGTTTGGCACCATAGTGACACATGATAAAACACTTAATAGATGTTTGATATTATTAATAATGTTAGTGAATCAACTTAAGTGTTGACTACTCATTAAAAATCAGAACTAAAACAAGGATATATCACTTTCTATCACAGTAAAGACTACCTTAGCCTTTATAGAATGTAATTTTTCTCCATACTATTTGTTTTCCACTATGTTGTAGGAATAATGAGGCCACATTTTACAAAAGATATTTGAATCAGCACCATGCTTGAGAGTGATAAAAAGGAAGTCTTCTTCTCTTTTTTGACGTAGCTCAAGCATAACCTTCTTCAAGAAGATTCCCTCCTACGAATCCCCCACTGCCCCTCACCCACATTGCCAATCTGGTGGTTCAGCTGTTATCATCTTATCACACTCAATCTTAATAATCCCTTTAATAGATTTCACTGAAGAATTAGTGTACAAGTGCACAGTCATTTTCAGTGCACTAATGACCAAAGATTTAATGACAAGTTGGGCCAACTTTTTAGGAAGTTTCTCCCTATCCACAAGTTCCAGGAAGAGACTTTGGATTTCACATGGAAAGTACTCAGTGGTTAAGGCTGCCTGTCCACAAGAATCAAAACCCCAAACAAAACCCATATGAAGCTTCTGTGTCCAGGATGTCTGAGTGACCCTCTTGCCCAGCTGCATGCCACAGTATATCAAAGGGTGTTTTGACTCCTGGTTGATATATGTTACTTTTTTTTATTCAATTCTAAAGAGTGGAATGTTGTCAGTGTTTGAGGAGATGGCCAAGAGGCATTTGTTCTGTTCACAAATAAATTATTAAGCTCTAAATTTGTTGAAGTGATTTCCTGGATATACATTTTATTCATCTGCAGATCAGAATATTTACACATGGAATATGCTGGAAGTCCAAGGAATAATTCAGTTAACAATTCATTTAATGGCCAGTCCAATTTGAGGAAGATCTCAAAATACTCAAGATAAAGCACAGTAAACAATTATATTGCATCCAGTTTGGATAGTAAATGTAATTAAACCCTTGGTGCCATTGTCTGAATTGATAGGTCTTTTAAGGTATTTCCACTAGTAACAAGACCTATCATTTCTTGAACCTATGCTTCCCTAACATGATGGTATCTAATTCTTATATCAATTCTAAAGATAGTTATTAATTTCACTGACAGTTCTTTAAATTCAAGATCGATTTCTGCTAAGAAATAGGCCATGACAAAGATAATTCTGCTAAATAGCTGATTAACTTGAGGACAGGAGAGGAATTCCCAGTCAGCTCCAATTTAGACTTAGTGTAAAAGAATGTTTGTGCGAAAAGCTACATTTTTTTCTGGTACATTCCCTCTCTTATAACAGCTTGCTGGTATCCCACTCATTATAATGAATGACAGAACATCTGCATGAAAATAAGCCCTGTATCAAATGTTGAAAAAGCTATTCTACCCATTTAAGAATTTCCACTAGATTAAAAGTAAATTAGTACATATCAAGTGTTTATGCACGTATTACTTCTTTTTTTTTTTTAAGATTTTTATTTATTTATTTGAGAGAGAGAGAATGAGAGAGAGCAAGTACATGAGAGGGGGGAGGGTCAGAGGGAGAAGCAGGCTCCCTGCCGAGCAGGGAGCCTGATGCGGGACTCGATCCAGGGACTCCAGGATCATGACCTGAGCCGAAGGCAGTCGCTTAACCAACTGAGCCACCCAGGCGCCCACGTATTACTTCTGATACAACATTACAAGGGAGATACACTCATTTCATAGATTAGAAAAGTAAAGTTCAGGGGCACATGGGTGGCTCAGCCGTTAAGTGTCTGCCTTCGGCTCAGGTCATGATCCCAGGGTCCTGGGATCGAGCCCCATGTTTGGCTCCCTGCTCAGTGGGAAGCCTGCTTCTCCCTCTCCCACTCCCCCTGCTTGTGTTCCCTCTCTTGCTGTCTCTCTCTGTGTCAAATAAATAAATAAAAATATTTAAAAAAAAAAAAAGAAAAGTTCAGAGAAGTTGAATTACTTTCCCAAAGCAGTTAGTAAGCGGCAAAGTCCAGACTTGCATCCAGGTCTTCCTGGCTCCAGAGCCTTTCTTTTTCCATTACTGCATTGCCAAGCCCTGGGTGAGTTGCTTTCCCTTCTTATTTTATTCTTAAAACGTAACTCTTGGCTTCACAACCTAAGAACACAATGTTATTTAAGAAAGACATAATTCCAATACCTTTAAATATTGTGAAACTCTCCTCATTAACAAATTCTGATAGAGGTTAAAAAAAAGTTATTCCCAGAGTTTCCCTGTTTCATGCAGGCCTACCACATTCCTCCTCCACATTCTTCCATCTGGTTAAGTCAAGGCAGGGAACATTAAATTCCTGTGGTGTAAGAGCTTTACTAAAACTTTTTACAATAGCTTTCTCCAGGATCCCCAAGAAGCACTGAGAAATCCAATCACTACATTAAGACCAATTTACCAGAGCTATTGTGGGGAAAGAGACAGAATTTATTTTTAGTGACCAATGTGCTAAACATGTTCACATAATTATCTCCTCTCACTCAATTGAGAAGAGTAATGAAAATAGGGACTATAAGCTATCAACATGTAAAAGGAGAAACAAGTGTTAAAACTTCACATGATGGAATGGAAATTGAAGAGAAAGTAAGAAAGCTTCGGCTGAAAAGTGAACTGAATGACCTTGCATGAGCTGGAATAACTAATATTCTCTAATGCCTTCTCACAGGATTTGTATTTGGCCTTTTTATTTTTTTTAATTAATTAATTTATTTATTTGAGAGAGAGAGTGTGTTGGGGGAAAGGCAGAGGGAGAAGCAGACTCCCCGCTGAGCAGGGAGCCCGATGTGGGACTC
Source organism: Neomonachus schauinslandi (assembly GCF_002201575.2). NCBI lineage: Eukaryota > Metazoa > Chordata > Mammalia > Carnivora > Phocidae > Neomonachus > Neomonachus schauinslandi. The sequence continues at coordinate 81,671,598 of NC_058410.1, read as the reverse complement.
CATCTCAGGACCCTGGGATCATGACCTGAGCCCCAGACAGAGGCTCAACCGACTGAGCCACCCAGGCGCCCCGGCCTAATTTTTTAATATGGCCAAAAATATAATAAATATTGGTATTAATGTTCCCACAACTCTAGAGGTAGGCATAAGGCCCAAGTTTTCAGAACTTTAGAATCAGAGAGGTAAACTAACTTCTTAAGATAGTGAGAAAGCACCCATGCTTTATTTAAGGTCTATTTGAGAGCAGAGGTTGCACTCTGAACTTCATCATGACTTGTAGACAGAACTCGGCCGGCATCGCCACAGGTAAGGACAGCACAGCATGGGAGAAAGGCGTAGAGTGGAAGCCCCCTCTCTTTTCTAACTGTATGACCACAGCAGTCGTTTAATTTTCTGAAAGTTTTTTTCTCATTTGTACAATGGGGATAATAATACTTTCAAGAATGCCTAAGTGGAGGCACTTAGCATCATGCCAGGCACAAAAGAGCTTACGTGTCTGTTTTATTTCCTGTCTTTAAAACATCCATGGAAAATATTTTATAACTTCATTAGAAGTTCTCTTAAAATCTAACTTAATATGTCCTTGCATCAATTACATTTTGCGTTCTGTTCTAAGATTAATATTGCTGGCTGAGAAACTAAGAAATGAGAGGTTGAGAAAAACAAAATACGTATTATAAGAAAATGTAAAGTTAAAGGTATATATAGAAGAAAAATGTGTAAATTCTCTTTGTTAGTTGAGCTCCACTCAAAGGAATTGACCTTAAACATGTTTCAGTAGCTTTTGCTTTGAGGTATATAAACAGCAGAAATTTAAATTGATAAATATCTCACATCTGCTTTGATTTGGCAACCCTGGGAAATGTTCTGCTTAAAGGTATTTCCCATTTTACATGCTTGGTTCATCCCATTTGGGGTAACTTTAACTACAATCAAAAGCTCCAATGACTGACTACAGTTCTCTCAACAAAACATCAATTTCATAGCAAACACCATTGTCTAACCATCCTATGAGATACTGGTTCTGGAGGGAGTGGTTTGGGCAAAAGAGTTCTTTTTCATGAAAGAAGATAAAAACATCCTTTCTTCTCTCTGGCATTTCCTGAACACCTGAGGCTTTTTGAATTAATAACTCGGTGAGACTTTGGAACAACCTCTATTTCTCATTTTCCAGTTATCAACCTTGAAAAAGAGAACATGAAATGTTTCCTATAATCTAGCCAATTATCTACTTTTTTAAAAAAGATTTTGTTTATTTATTTGTCAGAGAGAGAGAGATGGCGGAACACAAGCAGGGGGGAGCGGCAGGCAGAGAGAGAAGCTGGATCCCCGCTGAGCAGGAAGCCCGACGCGGGACTGGATCCCAGGACCCAGGACCCTGGGATCATGACCTGAGTCGAAGGCTTAACCAACTGAGCCACCCAGGCGTCCCTTCAATTATCTACTTTTTATTGTTCACGTTGCCTCGAATTCACAAGTATAGGTGTTGGTTCAAAACATCAGGAAATTCCCAGGTAAAATCTCAAAGTGGCCCCTGTACGCAGAGGTCAAGGAGATAGCGAAGAGAGGCAAATCACTCCAGATTGGTAGGTGGCAGATTCAATAAGCAAGAGAACTTATTTATAAGGCTGGTGTCAGGCAGCTCCAAGACAGATAGATTTTTGCATTTTAGCATTTGCTAAGTCCAGTACAATGTGGCACACTCATAGGACCATGGCAAAGTTATCTAAGATGGCGTCAGTGCTGGGCACAGATGCATGGACGGAGAATAATACTTGTTGAATTCTTGGTAGTCCACAGTCTTCCGCCATGAGTTATCTGGCTTTTTTACCAGCACTACCAGGCAGTTAAAAGCACAATGGGCAGGGAGTGCAATACCCACTTGGTTCCATTCTCCTATTTCCTTATGTCCCCCAGGCAATTTATATCATTTGACTGTTGCCATTCTTACTGGCTCCCCGTTGGCGTTTCTCCTTAGCACTGGTTTGATGACTATAACCCAGAGGTGGAATTCACCTGAACAGGTGTTCAGAGTTTGACCTTGTAAAATGTCCATTCCCAGTGTTTTCTCTGGTATTAAAGAGATAAAAGCCTTATATTCTTATGGAAGAGAATGTCCAAATTGCATTGTCAAAGGGAACTTGCTACCCATAATCGTAACCATCGATGGTACTAAGAGGGCCTAAAAACTTCTGAGGGTGACCATGTATTAGAGTACATTTCGCTCTAGTAACAATGAGAACCATCACCTTTTGTTTATCTCTGGGCTATCAATGAACAGTGCTCAATGTGAAGCCTCTGATTGCCCCCACAGCCCTCACCTGGAGGCAATCTTGGCCTTCATCCTGTCGCTGAGGTGTGGGTGGCCTCACCCCTGATAGGACTGCATCCCTGAGGCCTCTGCTGGAGCTGATGGGACATAAGGGATAGTAGGGGCAGGTGGGGCAGGTCTGAACCATTGTTCATTTTCAAGGCTTTCCATAGGCTGGCCAATACATTATTAGGCTCTCAGTCTGTCTTTTCAAGTGAGATCTCGGCAGCAATAAAGTCAAACCACATTTGCTTCTGGGTTACTTCTGTACTTTACAATTGATTGAAATAAACTTTTGACTTTTCAAGCTCCCTCTCTGTCTCAGGCTTTTCCCACAACCATACCAATTCCCAGGACTTGTCTATTTCCCCCGGATCAGCAATGGACTGCTCAATATCATAAAGGTCTTGTCCCACAGCTAGGCTCAGCATAGATATCAGCATCCATACCAGGTACTAGGGCAGACTGGAGTATCATGGCTTTCATTCCTACAGTGAATGTGACCTGATCTGGGCTTTCAAAGACAGGGGCATATATGATCTCTCTCATTCCCTACCCCCTAGGAATTTGTTGTACCTCCTTTAGAAATTTCTGGGTTCACACATGCCCAGGGAGAAGAGAAACCCCCTTCACTGGGCCGAGCCTCCCTGCAGATTAGAATAATCCAGTCTATAAGGTAGTGAGTGCCTTGAACCCCCTAAGCACAGGTACTATTGAAGGCCACGGCGGGTAGTAAGGTTGCTCATTTTCTTTGCTTCCCGCTGAGTCAGAAAACGCACTCCTGTCGCACTCCCACCCCCCCACCCCCTACCCCTTCTCCCCCACCTTCATAGCTGTACTATGTCTGGATACTTCCTCTGGCCTTTTGCTGGAACTTGGCAGCTATATCAATAAGCTCAGTGGGCATATATTCTCTCATCATGAACTGGGGGCTGCCCCACTGACTGGTGTTGCTGTTGCTATGCTTTTGCTTTCTTTTGTATTAGGCGTCAGAAGGCATGGGGTGTTCATCCATTCCACTGTCAATCACTACAGCATCCTCCATTTTGTTCACCTCACTTTCCCAGGGATTCCACCCTTTCGTGTCCCAATGAGGCTTTGTCACCAATGCTTCACCTTCATCCACAGCAGCTTGCAACTTCCTTGCTTTGCAGAATGACATGCTAAGGTCACCAACTTATTATCCGGCCCTCTCACCTCATCTCTCAGCCCCAAAGCCAACAGAGTTGTGGACAACCTCCCATTCTTCTCTAATCTCAGCTCTACTTCCAACTTTCTAGCTCAAGCTTCAGCTCTAATTGCACATGGGTGTGCAGTCAAACCGCCCACAGTAAAGCCCAGCCCCCTGTGGCAGCCATGTGTTTCTCTTTGCTGCAGTGTCCCCCGTCCATGCACAGTTCCTCCAGTAAGTGCACTAGACCAGCCAGCATGTTCAGGGTGGCCCAGCAGTCTCACACTGTGGGCCACAACTATTCAACATATGGGTCACCCTTCCCCACATAGAGGTCAATGGTCAACACAGGATTTCCCTCATGGATGCCTTTTTCCCAACACCCATCTGTCCTAGCTGGCTCACCAACTGTTGGTTCAAAACCTTGGGAGCTTCCCTGGTGAAATCTGAAACTGGCCCTTATACAGAGAGGACAAGGGGAAAACAAAGAAAGAGGCAGACCACTCCAGGTGGCAGATTTAATAAGCAAGGGAAATTATAAAGCTTGTGTTGGGTGGTTACGAGACAAGTAGATATCCCCATCCACCCACCAGAATCTTAAAAAAGTATATACGGAGGTCTTAACTGGTTCAGTCATGTATTCAGTCCAGATGTTCCCAACAACACCTTACTCTCTCAAGCCTGTATCCTTGAAACATCTCCCAGTGTGGAAATGGGAAGGGCAGAAATGGGGAGAGCCTCCAATTGCCCAGGTCCAGCTCATAGGTCAACTGGTGGTCGTGTTCTCTTGATGTCCTCCTCCAACAGTAGGATAGTACCATGAAAAGAAGCATAATTATATAGCAGCCCAAAGTAAGGAATAATCAAGACATTCTATCACTTGATAGGGGGCTCCTATGGGGGGGGGGGGGGCCAGAATACTGCTCTGCAACAAAGTGGACATGAAGTTCAATTACACATGAATTATTCAATCTTAATACAGTATTTTGATGTTTCAAATAGAATCTGAGATGTCAAGGAAAATAGTTTATTCCACCCAAAGTTATTCATTCAGTAAATATGTATTAAACACCACCTAAATACCAGCACTTTGGTGGCTGCTAGAAACACAAGAGTGAACAAAATAAATATGATCTCGGCCACATTGCAGGGATCTTGAACTTGAGAAGTGATAAGACAGGTATCCCAAAGGAAGTGATTATTTCAGCATCAAATTAAAGGATTAATAAGATGTGACCAAATGAATATAGCATGTTCCAGGGAAAGGAAATAGCACCTGTAAAAGTTCAAAATAATGGAAGGGCAGGGCAGGAGTCCAGCGTAGTTGGAGAATATCAAATGAGATAAGTGAGGTATCAGGATGTCAAAAAGTAGGAAGAGCTTAAGGAAGTCCTTAATGACTAATGAGTATGATAAGGTTTCTGAACTTGACACCACTAAAAATTTTTAAGAAATTTAGTGATGTGAACAGATTTGCATTTTTAACAAATTTGGCTGCTAAGCTGTAAGAAAAATGGATTGGAGTGAAGAAAGAGTGTCTGGAAAGAGACCAGATAGACGACTTCTGGGGAATCCAGACCAGTCAATGGGGTCTAAGGGGAAAGAATGGCAGTGGGGATATGGGAGAGGTAAACAGTTGAAAGACGCTTAGGAGAGAGAATCAAAAGGATTTAGTGATTGATGGGACGTAGGAGGTGAGGGAAGGAAAAGTCATGTTAATTATTAGGTTTCTAAGTTAAGCAATTGAGAGAGTTATCACTCACAAAGACAAGAACCTTGTCTTTAAAAAAAAAAAAACTGGGGAGGACCAAGGGGTGAGGGATTTCACTTTGTTCATACTGAATTTGAAATGCCTGTAAAATGTCCAACTGGAGATGTATCAAGGCAGGTGGATATATGTACCTAAAGGATCAAAAGAAAGGACTGGGCCAGAAATATAGTTTTGGCATAAAAAGTATATCGAAAGCCAAACACAGAAGGTGTAAAAATTTCCCATTCTGGCTGATCATTATGACTCACCTGAAGAATATATTTAAAATATACATATTCTTGGGTCTCCATCTCCAACATGCTGAATCACTCTGGAATCTGAAGACTTATTTGACGGGGGCCAAGTCTACAGGAAAAGAGACCCTTTAAGAGACCATTTATTATAGTCATGACAAGAAATCCCAAGGGTCTAAAATTGAATAATAACAATTGAGTCATGAGGGTGATTCAGATATATGTAGGAGTTCACTCAGCTAGTCTTCACTGATCAGATGTGAGAAATGAAGGAAGGAAGAATTTAAGGTCATTCTCAAATTTCTGGCCTGAGGAACTTGACGATAGGAGAGTTGGGGGGGTCGGCAGACAATGGAAGAAATTAGATTTATGGAGAGACATGTTGAGATTTGGACACTCTGTCAAAGACTGAAGCCTTGAGTTGACCCCCCGTATTCCTTTCCCCTCTTACACAGTAATAGAGTATCTGGTTTTAGTTTGGCACATGGTCACCCAAAATAAAGGTAACATTTCACACTTAGAGCTAGATATGATCAAATGACTAGATTCTGGCTAATGGTATGGAATATAAATTTGTTATTATTAGTTATGTTTACAACTTCCACGAAGTGTACTTAAATGGAAGGGCAGGGGGTTTTTTCCATCCTTTCTCCTTCCTGCAGGGGAATATGGACACCATAGCCAGAGTTCGATTAACAATCTTGGATTATCTGTTTAACTGGGCCATGGAAACCACAAAGAAAGGAGCAGCAAGATAGCAAGAGCCTGGGTCTTTGGCTTTTTAAACATGAGAAATAAAGAAATTGCTACTTGTTTAGGCTACTGCTATTTTGTGACTTTCTGTTAGTCACAGCTGAATTCTAATCCTAGTAAATATCAAATGTGTTAATTTTGAGTTGTCTGTAGAACTTCAAGGAGGGATATACTGCTGGATGTACTGATAAAGAACCAGATAAGACATCAGCATGGGAGACAGTCTGTAAGTGACCACGCGTAGGTCATTCCCTGAAAGCAAGTCCATGTGATTTTTCCAATAGACTTCAGCAGCCAGATCTAAGAGTGAAAAAGTTAATAAATGTTCATTTAGACATTCACATTTGAATTCATCTTCCAACCTCAAGTATAGAGAAACTTAGGAATCAATGTTAATTTGTATTTAAAGGATTGCCTTTGAAAATAAAAGATTTACCATAGCTGTTCTTTATATAAGTGGCTACTCTTTTATTTTTTTTAATTTTTTTTATTTATTTGACAGAGAGCGAGACAGAGAGAGAGGGAACACAAGCAGAGGGAGTGGGAGAGGGAGAAGCAGGCTTCCCGCAAAGCAGGGAGCCTGATGTGGGGCTCAATCCCAGGACCCCAGGACCCCAGGACCACGACCTGAGCCAAAGGCAGACGCTTAACAACGGAGCCACCCAGGTGCCCCAAGTGGCTACTCTTTATAAGGCACTCAAACCATATGAGGGTAGTATGATCAAGCCCCTTTAATTATGGAGAAATTATGACAAAAAACTAAATGAGGACATAACCTAATGTGCCAAATACAGTACAATATATGTAAAATATAGTAAATACTTGGGAACAATTACATTCACCTTATTTGTACAAAAATTAAATGCAAGCTTGAGCAACCCCATAGGTAGCATAATTCTTTACAGACTCAAAAACAGATGCTCACGAATCTGAGAAAATATACATGCAGCCACCTGTTAAACTTACTTAAAAAATTGTTAATCCCACTGTACAAAATATTCTTATAAGAATGCTCAGAAATTAGTACCTATGTATGTGCTGTTTTTAAATTTTTGAAATATCTCCCACAGTAGACCTCATTCGAAGCTACAATCCCTTCCGACCTTTCAGACTAGTTTCTTAAAAATAAGAGCCCTAGCTGCTAATATAAATGATAGAAAATGAATTTCTTATAACACTTTCAAATTTAAAGAGCTAGAATAAGTGTTTCAGGTTGTGCTATGTTTCCTCCAAAGGAAGTTTGAATAAATAAACCAGCACTCACATGTTTGATTTTGCGGGGTTTTACCATTAGTTTTTAAACCCGGGATACCTGGCCTCTTCTCCCTATCACTTGTCTGTATCCACTCGATCAGGTATTACAGAAATAATTTTAACATAAGATTTACCAAACCTAAGGAGCAAATATACTATGAAAATAAAAATCACAACATGTAGCTCCACTAGATATTAATTTTGTGCTTATCCCCTAGTTAGAACCCTTGGCCCCTCATCCCTTTTCCCAGCACAGACTAGCAGGTAGTTAATTCAGGGCATCGCTGATGTCAAGAATCAAACCCAAAGGGGCATCTGCCTTCGGCTCAGGTCGTGATCCCAGGTTGTGATCCCAGAGTCCTGGGGTCGAGCCCCGCATCGGGCTCCCTGCTCCGCGGGAAGCTTGCTTCTCCCTCTCCCACTCCCCCTGCTTGTGTTCCCTCTCTAGCTGTGTCTCTCTCTGTGTCAAATAAATAAATAAAATCTTAAAAAAAAAAAATCAAACCCACATCGAGCCAGTGAGAGAAGATGGAATTCCTTTGTGCCCCAAACTCATGTGGTCTTGGTACTCAGCTGGGTCAGTGACAAGGAACTGAACCTGTCTTCAGTCTCCTGATACAAAGGCTCTTTATTAAGAAGCATCAGAAACGCAAGTGAATCAGAAAATTAATCAGAATAAATCCATAGAACTGTAAGGGTTGAAAGCTCCTGCCCGGAGAGTATGTGTTCCCAGGAGGGGAGAGGGGGGAGTACTTCGTAATAAAACTGGGTTAAGAACCACAAGACCTAGAGTCTTAGTCTTGTTCTGATACTAATTAGCTGAGTTTGTTTCCTTCTCCATAAAGCAAAAAATTGAACTGGGATGATCTCAGTGGTCTCTTCTAACTTTAAAAATGTAAGTTACAGAAGGGAGGGGGGTGTGGGGTAACTGGGTGATGGGTATTAAGGAGGGCATGTGTGGTGATGAGCACTGGGTGTTATACGCAACTAATGAATCGTTGCACACTACATCAAAAACTAATGATGTACTATATGCTGGCTAATTGAACATAATAACAAAAAAATTTTTTTAAATGTAGGTACTGGGGAATTACAGGTGAATGCTATGACTTTAGCACTATCTGCTGGAAACCTCCTGAACACAATGCATTCATTTATTGTCGTTTCCTTTTGATCTTGATCTCCGGGAAGTATTTAACTCAGATGTTTTGCTCTGAAGCAAATTTTTATCACTACCTCTCTCCTTCGATTGATGTTGTTTCTTTCAAACCAGCATTTACATTGTTTTCTTTGCTATTTAGAATGAAGTTACTGAATTCACCAAAGTGCAAATGGAAATTTTTACATTTAGTTTTAAAAATTTTCTAAATGTAAAAATTTCCTTTAAGGAATTTTCCTTTTTGCATTAAACATGTTATTGGGTAAAATATGGTATAGGAAGGTGATTAAATCAAAATCATGTGGGTTGTTAAAGATTAGTTGGTTGTTTGTGGTCTCCTAGGATACCTCGTTGTTTTTCCACCAACCCACACATCCTCTAGATTCCCAATAAAGCCTTTGGAATCTGCTGAGCTTTTTAAGGCTCTCAACATTCCCTATGACTTCACTGTATCATTAAAAATCTAAAGTTATTTAGCATAATTTAATAGTATTAGCAAGATTTGTAACCATATCCAAGGATATAAACTTGTTTGTTGTGACAACCGCCTGAACACTCCAAAAGGCCATTCAAAGAAAAAACATACCATGTCAAATTTTCAGTAGTTTTATTGAAAAATGCCTCTTTTGTTTCAGAAATAAATAATATAAGGCAGTGAAATTCACAATCTGCAGTTAAAATATAAAAGCAGCAATTCTATATTCATAGTCTTGCAAACATTTTCCAACTGCTTTTGATAACTAAGAAACATTATGTTCTGAAAAAAAAAAGTTCATACTAAATATACAACACAAACATGCAATTCCATCTTTGCAGAATAATCTGCAATTTGGCATAAATGTTAGTGTGTCTAAAACAAGGAGGTTTAAGGCAATATGGAACTGTATCCAGTTGATACAATAATTTCAGCTACATGGCTTAAGGTTTGTGGTTGTTAAAGGAGATGTATAAGAGCATTCTATGCCCTAACATATAACAGAAGATAGAAAGAGGAAGATAAATAATTGCAATGGAGTTGGGTTTTTTTCCTCCTTTTCCGTTTGAGGAGGGGAATTACTTGAATCGTGGTGTAACTGAATTGCAAACAAGTACTGGAAAAGATGAACTGCCCTCTCGAAATATACAGTCGTTCTGGGTTCCAGGACTTACTGCTTAACCTAAGAGTTTCACTGAGGCTGCCTTTTGTGCTAACTAAAGGCACAAGGCACGTTCTCTCCTTGCAGCTTTTGCGAGCAAAGTATTTTGCAAGCATTTCAAGGGCAAAGGCAAAAATGTCTACAAGACTGCGTGCAGCGAGCTAGGTTTCCTGCAGAAACAAGGTGTTCTCTACAGTCAGAAAGCATACTCTTGGATGAAGCAACGCCGGAAGAAACATCGCAGATAAGACGTACACTGCTGTCTGACCTGTCAATGAAAATCCCAACACCTCCCCCCAGCGTGGCAGCGCTGCGCGCGCGGTCTCAGGTTCACTGCCCCGGACTGCGGGGCAGGGCGCGCCGCCAGCGCCCGTGGGGAGGCTGCTCGTCGCCAGGCTCATCGGCGCCGTAGTCCTCGTACTCATCGGCTGTCCGCTCGGGCTCCACCGGCACGATGAAGGGCTCGCGCTCGGGCAGGTAGGCCCCGCCCTCGGGCACGTACGGCTCTGTCCGATTCAACATTACAGTTATGGCATGATTTGGAAGGCACACACACAGCAAAAGCTAAATCATCACCCGAGGTGATGGCACTCCAGTCTTAATCTCATCACTATAAATAGATAAGTTACAATGTTCTGATTACGTCCATTTGCAGAGAGAATTTGGTGATGATCAAATAATAAAAATGGCACTTTTTTTTTTTAACCTTCAAGGATCCAGCAGCACATACAATCATTGCACGAGTACCTGGGAACGGTCAGAGGCTGCGCCAAAGAACTGTAAACGCAGAAACCTAGGTAGGATTTTCGCGAATCCCCAAGCCACTGTTCATGAGTTCAAACTCCTCAATTCAGAGAACAATTTGGAAGATGAGGAGATAAAGGGAAGTGTTATTGGCTCCTAGAAACTGAACTGTGGAGGTGAAATTCAACTATCACCAGGTAATATACAGTACAGGACATTTTCTGTGGCTGTCTCTCCCACAGACTGAGTTACAGTTCGGTGGGTAAAGGAACCCCAGTGACTACAGCGAAACAGGAAGCAAAAAAAAAAAGTGATTGTAAAACTTTGGTTTGAAACTTGCAATTACAAAACCCAAATGAGAGTACATGTACAAAAAATACGAATAATAAGACACATGCCCTGAATCAGACACATCGCTAACAAGCAAGAGATGAGGAGATTCCCCTCGGTGTTATTCCGGCACAGAGCAAGCAGCAGGCTTTGATGCAGAAGCTTACTGTAGAATTGTTAAGTGATTTTAGTGGACAGGATCACATACAAATCATTTACAAGCCACAATTAGTTTATTATTTACATAAGACATTTCTCTTTAACCAGGTTAATTGTTTTTCTCAAAATGGCATGACCTCCGCTGGTTAGTAGTTTTATTATGCGCCTCTTTCACGACTGAGGCTCCTCATGGTTGTGGGTTTGCACTTTTTTTTTTAATAATATTTTTCTACATTATTACTGAAATGCATCAGGCTTATAAACTAACACCACTGCTTTTGTCTCATTCAAGTTAGTATAAAGAGTCTCCACCCTCCTTTATGATGTCCACCCGCTTCTTTAACCATATCTGTGGTGAAATTTCCATACAGACTCATTTCCTAATAAGCACGTGCGCAAACATCTCAGAAACAGGATTTTCATGTATTCAAACTGTAAGCAGCACTGGCGACTTAGAAAATTTGTTAGCCGGAACCTGAAACAGGTCAAAGATGATAGTTTTTAAAAGTTGAATTACTATGCAAAAAATATATATACACATCCATCTAAGTATGTAATGGTTAAAATATATATATATATATCCATATATTTCCAGTTATTCATACATACCATAAGGTAGAGGTAATTAAAATTTATCTTATAAAGAAGTAAATTATAATTTTGTGAACGAGTTGCATGAGAAATTGGCATTAAAATTCATTATTACTTTTGGTCATATATAAGTATGCACATAAATATATAGATATATAGATATTTAGATATTCAACTACTCATGCACTATTTGCTAGTAGCCAACCATATCAAACAGCAGTATCATTTTTAAAACTTGCAAGATGCTTGAGGGTGCACTGATGAAAAGGTCACCACTGACCACAGCATGAGTTTCTTATTCCCAGATCAACATATCTCCCCTGTCCCCACATCCCCAAAAGCAGGTATAAGAGACCTGGCCTCAATAATGGTCAAACACTAGATTTGCCCTACCAATTCTTTGAAAAAATCAAGTCCCAGATTTTATGACCGTTAATACTATGGACAGCGTGAGACAGTGAATTATTTTCAGTTGTCTGCACCATGTTATCAAGTAGTTTGCCTAAATATTAGATTCTCAAAACAATTTTTTGTATGTACTCTTGACATTCTACAATTATATTCAACAAATCCCTGTTCCCAATCTTTAGGTTTAAAAAAAAAAAAAGTCATTTGATTGCATTCTCTGAACTTCCAAAAGAAATTAAGGAGAGGTTTACAATGTGATTTGGCAAATGTAGAAATACAGGAAGGAAAAGCAAATAATTATTTAACTCCTAACAATGAAGTAATGTTTTACGCTTTGAGAGAGAACAATGTTACTACATAATCAAAACACGTAACTGAAAGAGTTGATATCTTCAAGAAATCCCCAAATCAACCTTCCTTCAATCCTAGGGAACTTGATTGCCATAAACGTTCTTAATTCAGGTGAATTTGGGTTCCTACACGGGCAACAACATACCTGGATAGCCTTGCCCATTGTATGGGATGCTGGCACACTGGGACGAGTCACAGTATCCAGGAGGACCTGGGGGGCCTTGGATACCTGAGTTTCCAGGACGACCCGGGGGGCCAGGGGGACCTCTTGATCCTGTGGACCCTGGTGGACCCGTTCTGGATTCTCCTTGTGGACCTAGTATGGGGTTAAAACAAAGATTTCTCCTTTTGTTAAAGGATACATTGTTGTATGCCATCTCCTGAGGCAATCAACAATTTTCAAGACTAGACGATGCACTAGGGTACAGAAAAAAAATATTTCCTTAAGAGATCACCAGTATGAACTAAAGTGTGGAACTTTCTTACCAGTGATCCATCGAGAGTTAATGACAGAGATAGAACTACTTTAACGATTTTATCCAAAGAAAACTGACTTACCAAGAATTAAGCCAAACTAAAGATATCAATGAGTTCCCCAAATGGCTCCCACTCTTACAGAGATAAAACTCTCTGAAGAAAATGGCTATATTAGCCACATCAGACTACCAGGAAAACATGCGAGCGCCTGCTTCACACTTCCAGACTATGCAAAGGGATGTTATTTCTGGATCAAGTTATACTTATTTATGGTTAACATAAATGGAAAGATTTAACACTAGGGCTGACCTTGGTTACAAGGGTCTCGTGGACCTTACAATGAAGAAAAACAAAAATCCATTTTCAGTTTAGGAAATGAAATGCATAAAACAACGAGACGACTATTATTTCTTTCCAAAACATCAATAAAGAAACTGTGAATGAAATCTTGCAATGTGTCAGGCTTTTTAGTGAGAATATTATTTTCTCGGTCTGCTAGCAACATCTTGAAGAATACGAGAAGAAACAGGAAATAACACCATCCTTAAAGGCTATGTGGCCAAACAAAACAAATAGGAATTCCATAAAAACGAAAACAGAAACCCTCTGTGTCACTAAAACTCTTACCCTCTTATATTAAAGTTATAGTAAATGCTTAATGGAACACAGTCAAATAGTTTTTTGAACAAAGAGAACATAAAAGTGAGAAGGTTATACAAGCTGAACTTCTTGCTAAAATATATTCGTGGTGGCAGGCCTGCCTGAAGCTCAGAGGATTAGATGGTGAATCTCGGGGTTGTATGTTCTCCCAGTGTTTCTGCTGTTTACTTATTTGATGTCCGGGCAAACGTACCTGGGGGGCCAGGCAGCCCTCGAGGTCCTGCAGACCCAATACCCCTTTCACCTTTCTCTCCCGGCAACCCTAAGCGAGGACAAAAAGAGAAAGCACAAGGAGAAAATTATCGGGAAACACATAGTTTTCATCTTAACTGATAATGCTTAATTCAAGTAATTCACTTGTTTTAGTGAAAGCAGAACCTAATTTTTCACAGAAGTTCACTCTTGAAGCCAAATTCTTTCTAGACATTTGGGTAATTCCAGATTCATGGCAAAGAAACAAATCTGGCTACAAGTCAGGGGAAAAATTATTTGAAGAAAACAAACATGTCAAATATATTCTTTTTAGAAACAGTAATTTAGAACAGGAATCTTGAATAAATAGTTACAACTCATTGAGAAACATCTTAAAGGTATCTTATCTTTGGGAGCCCCATTGCACAACAACCAAACCGTCAGAATTACCGAAGTATCTAAGTCTTCTCCAGAATATTAGCTGCTGCTTTGACCAAAGCGAACACCCAGAGTCCTGAAACATCTGGAATCAAATAATCCTGTTTTTCTTCTTTTCCTTCAATGACACTTATCTACCATGAAATTAAAGCCAAACAAACATGTAAGGCCAGTGTCAGGCCCTGAATAAAGGAACCAAAAGAATTTGGATCTAAAACTGTAGGGCTGCTTAAGTACATTCAGTTGGTGCCCAACTCCTGCCAGTCACAACAATTAATCAGATTTTAGCGTCCCAGTTTGCCAAAATACAGTTTCTTCCATCAACAATGACAACAACCATCAGAACATAGCATTATCTTTACTGAGATCTCCTGACAAAATCTTCCTGTGTTCTTTGATACAGATCTCGATGGCCTGGGGCTGCCTGAATGAAAAGACAGGTTCATGGACACACAGCTCTTCGGGGGCTGTCCAAACAAGAATAGTTAAAGCAGTTGCCAAGTTCAGTCTTCCACGTGCTTTTCAACCTGACCCAGATCCCACACTTGCAAACTTTCTTTATCCCTGCGTAGCAGCCAGAGAAACCCACCTCGTTCACCTGGGGGTCCCTGCATCCCTGGTGTGCCAGGGAAGCCTGGTCGCCCACCGGGTCCTGGTTCTCCTCTGGCCCCCGCGCTGCCAGGGGGGCCTGGGGGACCCGGTGGGCCTGGTTGGTTGCGATTGGAGTGATAGTCATTTGGAATCTGATTCAGCATCTGATTGAATCTGCTCATCTGACCTACAAACAGAAGGAAGACTTGTTAGTAAGAAACCCAGGAGGGAAGGGATGAGATGGTGAAACTCTTTTCTCTTAGTGCCTAGTGCAATCCATCTCTATTCCTCCCCCTCTAGGACACATTCTAATTAGAAGCCTAAAAATAAAACACTCCAGCCATCCAGGATAAAATGATCCCTGATAAACAATTGTCTCCACAAAATACTGACCGGTAAGCCACAGCATTACTATCAACCATAGAAGAGTTGTAAAAGTTTAATATGGCTCTGATAGAAAGCCTTATGTTTTGCCAGATGATGTCACTCAAAAGAGAACCTTTCTTAAATTAAGAAAGTATACTATTTTTGTGTGTACCTAAGAATGATAATCAGGCTGTAGTGCCAATTAGAATCACCTGTGGGATCCTTTGAAAAATACAGATTTCTGGGCCTCATCTCCAAAGACAGGGATTGGCTATGTTTGGGGTGTGGCCCAGGAACCCTCATTTTTAACAAGGTGATTCTAATGCAGGTGTTCCTCAGGATCACACTTGAAGAAACACTGTTAAGATTTCTGAAATAGGGAACCTTGAGTTTAAGGCCATACTCGGTTTGTGGGCACTGAACTTTATTACTTGGTAGACTTCATAGAATAAGAAGAAAGAGTCTGAAAAAAATAAGGAGGCAAATAAAAACGTCCCCACCAAAATGTACTTTCTATGATCAAATTAATCTTGATGGGCCTCCTTCCTTAAAGTCATAGAATAACTTAAAGTTTAAAACTTTAAAAATCCGACATTTGCTGCTTCTACATATACCCAGATGAAGATCACTGAAAATCCTAATAAGGAAATTGAAAAGCCCTTTCAATGATTTTGCATCAGATTAAGTATAGGATAACAAGTTATTATTTTACCTTGGGTTCTTATTTTATGTTAATGACACAGTCATTAAAATATCACTAGTTTTATCTAACCAGATCCAAAACTGAGAATGAATAAAAATACGAGATCATCAAAATGAAATTGAAACATGTATCTTAGAAACTTTATGACTCAAACTCTGCATTTTCCTGCAATAAACTTAAAAACCATTCATACATTAAAAATAAAAGAAGTTTTACCACTTATCAATTGTTCACAGACTTGTCTTGCAACTGCTCGCATCATGTTCTGGGAAGCAATGTCTCCCTTGTTAATTAAATCAATGAGAATCATTAGCATATTATTTCTATAGTTTCAGACTTCAATGTTTAACACACAAAATAAACGTAAATCAAATTTTAAGAAATACATACTCTATCGCCTTTCTCTCCTTTCAATCCAGATGGACCCTGAAATACAGGAATTTCATAGATTAGAAACTGACAAACATGATCTAAAATGATTCATGAAGGCACATGATGAAAGACAGCAAGGTCTGCTTCTAACAGATTAGCAAAATGACACAGCATATTTTTATCCATGTTACTCGCATTTTGCCTGTCTGTAAAAAGGAATCTTTCTTTCACTGTCTCTCTGTCTGTCTCTCTCAGAAAAACGTATCCTCCAAATTAGTGCTGAGATGTGAATTTTATGATCACAGATTTAGAAGTTACGTATTCTGCATACATTCATGATGCTGTTCATGGTATAAGCCTGGAACTAAAATATGGATGAGAAATTGCCCTCGGTACCATTATACTTTCCTTTACACCATGACTGGGTAGCTCAGCTTCTTATTTTAGATGGTCCATGAGGTTAATCCAGGTTCAGTTCTAGTAAGAACCAGTGGGCTCTTGGTCAATTTCCTAACTCAATATATATCTCTAACTTCTTCCAATTATTGTGTGTGTGTGTACATTGAGTATAAAAGGAACCATGTGTCTCTCTTACTAAATAACTCAATCCAAATGGTGGTCCCAAATTGAAACACAGCCACAGAATATTTGTCCCTACTCTGTCAAGCCTCTCACTGGCCAGAGGGTCTTTAAAAAGTTTTCTAAAGTGCAAGAAGTTTTCGTCTTTCCATAATGTGTTTCTAGGCTGCCAACTGCTATCATGGAAGGAGCATCCAAACCATTGACAAACCTGATGCTCAGATAATACCCCACACCAAACCACTTCTTACAGCCTCCAAGAATTTTGCCTGAACAACTCCAATATCTTCTCCACTGGCCTTCCTGTTTTCCCATTTTGCCCCTATAGAGTCTATTTTCCACACAGAAGCCAGGGTGATATTTTTAAAAGGGAAATAAGATTATGTCACTCCTTTGCCTCTAAGGGTTTCCCATCACACTTAGCACAAAATAAGAATTCCGTATCATCAGCTAGATGGTCCACATGATCACCTTGCCCAGCTCTCCGACCTTGCCTGTTATCCCTCTCCCCTTCAACGCCCTTCATCTAGGGTATGCAGGCCTCTCTGCTGTTCTGTCACTTGCCATACTCATTCCTCACTCGGGGCTTTTGTTTGTACCTGGAATCTCCTTCCCACAGATCTTCAAACAGCTTCCTCCCTCACGTCACAACAGTGTCACCTCCTCAAAGGGGCTCCCTGACTACTATATCTAAAATAGCCACCTTCTCATTATCATAATTACTCCCTTGGGCACCTGGGTGGCTCAGTTGGTTAAGCAACTGCCTTCGGCTCAGGTCATGATCCTGGAGTCCCGGGATCGAGTCCCGCATCGGGCTCCCTGCTCGGCGGGGAGTCTGCTTCTCCCTCTGACCCTCCCCCCTCTCATTTGCTCTCTCTCTCTCATTCTCTCTGTCTCAAATAAATAAATAAAATCTTTTAAAAAAAAATTACTCCCTGACCCCTTACTCTTTTCCCTTTTTCTTCGTATCACTCAACACCACCAGAAACGATATTGTTTAGTTACACATTTTTGGTCTATATCCCCCACTAGAAGAATCTCCATGAAGGCCAAGACTTTGTCTTGTTTACACAAACTTTGTTATATCCCCAGACCCTGGAACACAGGCTAACACATTTAAGCACTAACCAGGTGTTGAGTGAATGACTACAAATATTCCACAAGCAGTTCCTTAAAGTACCCTCTGTACAACATCATGTGTTACAAGTTAGCAAGAAGATACCAACTGGTGACCATAGCTAATGACATGAGCTAACAGTGATTGAGCCAAGCTCTTTGCTCAGACCTTTATACACCCATCTGCTAGTTGTAGTTTAAGAAATTAAAGGTACGTCAGAAAAGAGAAGAAAAGAAGGAGCAATTTGCCACCTTAGAAGGATGAGGAAAATAAAGGGAGAAAAGAGGGTAGGTAAGGTCCAAATAAATGTTACCAAATTATAAGAAACCAGAGTTTGGTGCTCCCTTTGCCAAAAATATTAGACTCTTATGAAAACACTATTATGACTTAGTTTGGAGCCTTCTGTAAATTTCAAGGAATTTTTTATCCTACATTTACTGCTACTTTGAGATTGTTCCTGGTGTGTGTGTGCGCGTGTGTTTTTTAATTTACTGCCACTCTGAGATTGTTCTAGTATATATGATTTGTAAGAATCATCTTTATTGCCAGTATCTAGAGATCACATTTCAAGTAAAGGGAGCAGAAGTTTCTTTTAGGTGTCTAGCTCCAGCCATCAATTACATCAGGTAGATTCTTATGTGAAACTCCATTTCAGTCATAGTCAAATGAAATAGAATTCTGAATGGGTAGAAAAGTTCCATGTGCTTTTAACTGCTCTTGTGAAGTTTCTGCTACGATTCATTGAGGAAAAGAGAGTAATAAATTCATGTGCTAGGGTACACACAGATTGTAAAGTGTATCAGGAGTCCTTTCATCTTTATGCTGCTTGCTTAATTTTATGTAAACATGGAAGGCAGGCTCTGTCACATAAAGATTCTACCCTAAGTTTCTTTGACATTAAACAGTTTTTAAGTTGGGGTTTATATAATTTGGACAATACTTTAAAAAAAAGATTTCTGTCCAGAGAATAGCCCTGATGGACTTGTGTCATTGCTAATAGTTGGACTTCATTATCTCTGACATAAATTTTTATCTTTTAGAATTCAATTCAGACAAATAAACTGCTGAAAATATTTTCACAATTCATATATACAAAGAAGAAAAAGGTTGTAAAGAAGAAGATGATGCTCAACAGTCATTACAAATACTTCTGGATTTGTGATTTTAGGAACTTCAAATTCAGTTTTGGAGGGACTAACTTGAAAATACCAGATCGGCATAATGCCATCGTAACTACTATTTTAATCAAACCATCTGACTGAAAGAAAGATAAACTGTATATAAATTGGAGCAGGGCTGTATAAAAAAGTAAAGTAGTGGATTAGAAAAATCCTTTTAATCCTGGGACTACTGTTCTAGCATCCTCAGTGAGAGAGAAATGAATGAATGCATGGCTGGATGACTTTATGAAGGGTTAACATCTGCAAAACTCTGGACGGGATGGAGGCGCCGAGAACCACCATCACGTATTTTTCTATCTTAAGCAGCATACCATTCCTAAATAAAAGAATCATTCTGCTGACCCAGCTTTGAGTGTTTATACAGTGCAAAAATATGTCTTGGCTCAAGATCCCAGTCTCCTTTTAAAGAAACCCTATGACCACAATTTTCATCCCCAAATGTTATAACTTAGAGAGAAAAATTTTAGAACTGGTACCAAGTGAAATCCATGGGT
This sequence comes from Neomonachus schauinslandi, assembly GCF_002201575.2. Taxonomy (NCBI): domain Eukaryota; kingdom Metazoa; phylum Chordata; class Mammalia; order Carnivora; family Phocidae; genus Neomonachus; species Neomonachus schauinslandi. The sequence goes on along the minus strand of NC_058410.1, from coordinate 81,652,057 downwards.
TTTAGTATAGTTTCAACAAATGCTTTAAACCCATTACGACAGAGATAACATAAATAGGCCAAAGCCTTGTAGCATCCTCGTTATTTATAGCCACAGGGAAAGGCCTCTTGACACACAATCTGTCCACTTACAGGTCTGCCGTGGTCTCCGGGTTTTCCTGGTTTCCCACTCGGTCCTGTGACGCCTGGGGAGCCTGGGCTTCCCTGCAACACACGGGCCAGGCCAAGAAAGGGAAGGACACAATGAAAGAAAAATCCCATCTCAAGTAAACTAGCAAACGTGGCCAGCTTTAAAAGCCTTTCACAGAAGCAGCATGCAATAGGGAAGAGTAAAACCAAATTTTAAGATAGCATGAAGAAAAAAGAAAATCTTGATAATTCTCAATCTTATGGAGCATATAGTTCCCAAACACAGTTTAGGACCATTTGAAAAAAATCTGTACCTACACACAGTTTCACAATTCACAGACTGTGATTCTAGTAGATTGATTACGAAATGAATTGGCAGAAAGCAATCCCTGTGTTTTAGTTTATCTCTGTTGCAAAACCAGAAAACCCATCAAAAGACAAGAGTGAAAACTTTGGTTGGGGAAGAAATTAAGAAAGTAGCTGGGTTTGTGCTAAATTGGGCACCACTGTGGCCGAGTCTTCCCTTGCTGCTGGGAGTCCTGCTCTCTCCCTAGAAATTCATTTTTTTTTTTTTTGGTGCCTTCTCTACCCTTCCACTTTCTTCTATCATGTGAGCACCCTTCACCCCATAAGAATTTCTCCCTGTTGCTTTTAACACAGTTTTAAAATTCTTAGTCATATTTTTCATAAAATATTTATAATATCTCCTAACCAATACCTTATGTTCTAAAGCCTAAAATTTCCTTAAAATAGAATCATCAAATTTTGTAGGACAGTTAATCCTTTACTTTGTCAATTATGCAAAGCTCTATAGTAAATATTTAAATCTGTAGTAAATATTTAAAATGCAAGTTTACTATACATTTAAATTCTCCTCTACCTGAGGACATACATATTAAACATAAATAATAACATTATTTTAACACATGCTCTCAAGTCTTCATATCCTACCACCAGACATGAAGAGCATCCATCACCTCACACAAGTTCATTATGATCTCACCCAGATGCAGGTATATAGATGCCACTTTCCAAATCATTGGCTTCAGTATTTTCCCCAAAGATCTTAATTAGAAGACCTCCTTGGGTGAAACTTACTTCCTCAGAATGACTGATAGTGGTCAGTAATAAATATCCCTAAAATTGAAATACTTAGATTCTTAAAATCTTAACAAACCATAGATTCTTAAAATTTTAGAACAGAAAGTAACGAGTAAGGTCTTAAAACCCTACCACTCAGTGTGGGGTTGGAAGGAACAGGAGCACTAACCAGCTAGTGGCCAACTTAGGGGTATTTTTCTATTTTTCAAACATAACTTGTTTAAAAAGAAAGACTCTGTATTTTAACACATCTGTTTTCTGTAGCCCATTTTGATTTAGGAAAATAAAGCCAACAGCTCCCTTGACAGTGTACCCCACAGCACTGACGGAATGTGCCTCAAAGGCCAGGTTCCTGGGCTTTTCCCAAGCAAATGGGGGCAGGGGTTGTGGTGGGGAGACAACAATGTAATCCGTTCAGTTCTTACCGGTGGCCCAGGGGGGCCCCTGGGTCCCATTGCACCATCTTTTCCCGTAAAGCCCTATTGTAAACATAAAATTAATTTCGGATTAGTGAAATAATGACCAAGAGAAAAGGAAAGGCACTAAAGAGCTCACTAAGAGTGAAGAGTGAAGTACCCAACTGCAAGTAACCTTCCACTATGAAGACAAATATACCCCCCCAAAAAAATGCTTTCCAATTTATGTTATGCCTTTTACTGAATAGTTAATTTCCATACTTATTCATTTATATAGTTATAAATAAAGTCATTTTAAGAGTCACACTAATCTTCTCCAAAGAAGGTAGACTCCTTTTATAAAGATGCTAGCTTTTGCTTTTGTACGAGTGTTAGGAAGCCTAGAGCAAGGATAACACTTTCTACTGAAAAGTCAATGTTAACAAACTAGCCCCAAAAGAATCAAAGTGGGAGGAAAGGAAATGTTGCTGCCCAAAACTCATGGTATCATAAAAGATGAAGGAAAGGCCAACCACCTGAGTAAAAATTCCCTCGCTTCCTAAGCAATGGCCAGGCGGCCAAGGGCAGGACCACTGATATCTCCACTCCAGGGGCATTTCTCTCCCCGACCCTGGAAAGGTGTGAAGTTGTCTTAACCCTCTTCGACTCGAAAGAAAATCCTCAGATCCTCAGCTAATTGTTTTAGTGATTTGTCTCTCCTCATCTCACACAGGAGGCCAGATCCGCATGGGTGTCAGGTTGACTGGAAAGACCGATGTGTCCCTGCAGCGCCACACCCTGCCCTGCGGGCCTGCTCTGTGGCTCTCACGACCTGCCTCCATCCAAGTGCCAGATGCCCTCTGCCTGGAATGAGTCACTCTGCTACCCAGTTAGCACTCATTCCAACAGCGAGATCTCTGAAATTCAGCAGAGGATTTCTGAGTCAGGTCTTTTTTATAGTTCTTGCATTCCTCTGTCAAAGGAGATTTTTGTCTCATTTTCTGCAGGGAATAAGATTGATAATTTCATCCATATTCTTGGATTCGAGCAAAAATCAAGAGCATTTGGATAACTGCCTGCATTAAGTATCCATGCTTCCATTGATTTTACGACAGAGGAAGTTTAAATTATTTCTTTAAAATTATGTTAGAAATATTCCACCACCACCCATTTTTTTTGCAGAAACTTAAACAGATAAAGATTTCAGACTGTTTTCTGGGAGATCCAGGCCTGCTTAACAAAAAACAGACTCCAAGTTCATCTGATGTAACATCAACATTGCTTCTGAGAGCCACTGAAGAAGCAAAAATGCCCCGGTGGTATTGCTTAGGCAGTTTGAATTGCATTTCTTCCATCTAAATTTCTCCAACGTCAATATAGGACACTCTTTTGTTTATTTGTTTGTTTAGGTGAGTATTATGTTTCTGAATAATCCTCTTTCAGTCAGCTTAAGAAATTCCTGATCAACCGCTTTCTTTTTTTTCCTCCAGCTTTATTGAAGTATAATTGACAAAAGTTGTATGTATTGATGGTGTACAACATGATGTTTGGATGTATGTGTACACTGTGGAATGATGACCACAACCAAGATAATTGACAGATACATCACCTCACACAGTTATCATTTTTTGAGTGCGATGAGAACATTTAAAGATCTACTCTATTAGCAAATTCCAAGTATACTGTATAGTATTATTCACTATAGTCACCATGCTGTGCATTAGATCTCCAAAGTTCATCCATCCTAAACAGCAACTCTATAGCCTTTAACCAACATTTCTCCATATCCCCCTCACCCCTGCCCATGGAAACCACCATGCAACTTTTTGCCTCCATGAGTTCAACTTTTTTTAGATCCCATACATAAGTGAAATCATTTGGTATTTCTTTTTTCTGTGCTTGGCTTATTTCACTTACCATAATGTCCTCCAGGTTCAAATTTAATCCATGTTGTTGCAAATGACAGGATTTCCTTCTTTTTAAGGCTGAATGTTATATATATATATTATATATATATATTATATATATATATTATATATATATTATAAATATATAAATATAGATATTTATATAATATATATATAATATATATATATATAGAACTAGTGTATATATATATAGAACTAGTATATATATTATATAAATATATAAAATATATTTTATATATATATTAAATATATATAAAATATAAATATATATATAAAATATATATATAATATATATATAATATATATAATATAAAAATATATATAAATATATAAATATAAAATATATTTTATATATTATATTTATATTATATATATATATATATATATATATATATATATATATATCTCAAATGTCCATCCATGAACACTTAGGTCCAACCAACCATTTTCTTTTAGAAGAAACATATTGTCTAAGTTGGGTTGAAGAGGATCTTATTCTGATGTCTTCAGAAGGTCTGCCCACTGAGCCATCTGCAGAACTTTGTGCTATAATTTTACTTTATTCTCCATTTTCAAAGCTGCAGTGGTTATTGCTGCTTCCCCTTAAGTGAGGCTGGCTGAGAAGACCCATGGTTGTTTTCATGAATACACATGTATTAGATACCTATACATGCAATTCTTTTGTTTCTTTCTAACGGTCCCCAAAGCTGTGCCTCATTTTGCAAATCATCTATGCTGAAGACAACACACGCATCCAATTCCTCCCAACTCCATATAGGTAACAAATCTTCCTTCCTCACTGTGGTCCTTGGGCTTGCTCTCCTGAGCTTTCTTCTCTTCCACCACAGAGTTCAAGTTTCTTTCTTTCTTTCTTTCTTTTTCTTTCTTTCTTTTCAGCCATGATGCCTATACCAAAGTCTATCTAACTTTCCAAACTTGTTTATGTTCCATCAGCTGTGCACCCTACTTTCAGCATTAGTGGTAGGAAACTAAGTGGTAGGTAGGTGAACAAGGCTGGGTGGGAAAGAGGGGAATGATTTCCTGAGAAGTTTCCTCACTCTCAGCCTGGGAGATCTGGGTGGCCTCACCACAAAGTTGGATTCACAAATTAGAGTTTGAGAATGAAAAAGCAAAAAAGCATAGACCCTTCCCATTCCTTCGTTCAGAGAAGCAGTGATGGTGGCAATGGCTGCCTGACCACCAGTTCGGGGAAGAATCTGTTGATGGGATATCACTGGCGACCTACTGTATCTGCAGGAAGCCCACACTGGCTGGACGGGATGGGTCCCACAAGACTTCCATAATAACAGCACCAAGTGAGTCAGCCCATCATCACTTAATTGCAGTATCTTTGGTTTTGTTTTCTAATTGAATAGACCAACTTGTCACCTCGGCAATCTCACTACTGTCTTTTATTATAAAATAAGAATTCAAAAAAACTGAAGTGCCAGTCTCAGAAGAGTCAGAAGAATGTATTACATAAGTGCCATCTCCAGGTCACAGATTTCCAAAGAACACAGTCTTCTCTCTGACCTCTCTCTCTCTCAAACTCAAAAGTAGGCAAATAAAGTTCACTGGCATATCAGCCACCATTCGGTATTATCTGGGCAAATCTTGGCTCCAACTGAATTACCCTCCTCTTCTGCCTGGTGTCTTAGAGGTATTAAGGTTAGCAAATCAGCTTGTTAGTGACAGCTATTACAGTAAGCTCTCTCAGATCCTGCTGCTAATCACAAGCTTTAACTTGGTTAGTCAGAATACAGACTACTCTGGGCTGTTGTCTGACCCCTAAGATACTGAAAAGTCAACAGTTCCTTGTTTCTGAGTGACATTAAAATCTCTTATTAAGGTATTCGTCATTTCCGATGAAACCAAATGTTTCTGTAACATTGAATAGAACATAGAATTTAAGGGCGCCTGGGTGGCTCAGTCGTTAAGCGTCTGCCTTCGGCTCAGGTCATGATCCCAGGGTCCTGGGATCGAGCCCCATATCGGGCTCCCCACTCCACAGGAAGTCTGCTTCTCCCTCTCCCACTCCCCCTGCTTGTGTTCCCTCTCTCGCTGTCTCTCTCTCTGTCAAATAAATAAAGAAAATCTTTAAGAAAGAGAAAAAAGAACATAGAATTTATGTTCACTGTGCTTCTCATTACTTGTCCTAGAAAAGATGAGGTTTCCTGCACCGATTCCATCATAAATCAAGAGAACTCCAAAAGTTGCCACAAAGGAGCAAAATTCCTACTGAGTACCAGTTGTCTATCCCATCCTCAAGGTGTAAAAGTGGAATTTGAGTTCTACATGTGATAGAAAAGCTGTCCTGACTTCATAGAAAATGCCATGGAAATCAAGACTACTCTCAGAGTTACATAAGAGCTGCCTCATGAAACGAGCTTAATCTTAGGATTTAAAAGAATTTGTTGGGATCCTTGAGTCTCTTTCCAATCAGCTAACACTCCTTTTATGAACTTTTTTTCGGAATAGGATAGTTTTTTAAAATTCCCAAAATGAAAATTTCAAGGACCTGCCCAAATCCCATCATTTTGTTTCATGGGACCTTGAGATTGATCTGGTGTCAGGTAGTCCACTGATACTAGTTCTTTAGCCTCCCACAAGACCTGTGAATCCTGCATCTCCAGCCATGAAGACTGAATTGTGGAGGGTTCTTAATTAATAGGCAACAATGTGATATCCTATCCAACATCATCAGAGCCTGCCTAAGGTAACTTACTCTATCTCCTGGAGGTCCCATTGGTCCTGGTGGACCAGGTAATCCCGGGGTTCCCTACACAAAAGGAAACAAACAAGTGAAACACTGTAATATAGTTCCTACGTGGGAAAAAACACTTTGTATTCTTCAAAATGCTTGAAAACAATTTCAGTGGGGGCGGGGGGGAGCGCCTGGGTGGCCCAGTCGGTTAAGCATCTGCCTTCGGCTCAGATCATGATCTCAGGGTCCTGGGTTGGAGCCCTGCACTGGGCTCCCTGCTGAGTGGGGAGTCTGCTTCTCCCTCTCCCCTGGCCCCTCCCCCCCCACTCATGCGCATTCACTCTCTCTCAAGTAAATAAAATCGCTTAAAAAATATTTCAGGGGACTCTGAAAAGCAATAGAAAACCAGAACTAATCACAGTGCCCGCCATATAGTAGATGATTGTCAAGAAGCCAACACCTGAATTGAACAGCACCAACTTGACAACTAAGACCACAGGATGAAATGGAAATCATGGGAAGCCCATAGCCTGGCTTCTGCTCTGCTGCTTCACCCAGATTCACCTTTTGGGGCACTACAAGGGCAACTTTTCAAATGGCGCTTGACGAGGGAAAGAAAAGGCAACTTGAAGAACAACTCACTGAACGGCCGGGAAGTCCTGGTTCCCCAGCATCACCTTTCATCCCCTGGCGCCCCTAGAGCAGCAATGGGAAAACAGTCCTCAGGCATTTTACAGAGATTAAGTAAAAGGGGAAGACATGAGTCACTTCTGAAATCTCCATCACTTCATAAATCCAATATAAATACATTTTATATTATGTAGGTGAATAAATCATTTTGGAGATTGATGCTCACTTTTTAAACTGTAAATGTTGTGCTCTGATTTCCACTTATTAGAGGATAATTTTATATAATTACGGGATGATATACCTACTACTTTAAAAGAACATAGTTTAACATATGGGGTTTTCACAGAAATAAAATTTGAAGGGAAAAAGCTATTTTTTATTTAATGTATCTAATTAGGTGCGATATTAATAGAAAGATAGTCAATCAATGAAAATTATGTTGTAACATAATTTTGGTCTTTATAACTACATGCTAGAAAGACATTGTTACAAAGGCCAAGTTGAATTAATTAAAACTGATTAATTTAATAATAGTAATAAGACAGGTAAAGGCCCCAAAACTCCCTTTTGGACAGAAGAAGCTAAAAGTAGATGTAGTCAACACTTTTGAGCGAGAAAGCCCTATCCCTCCACATGTTTCATTTCTAGCTATATCTGATATTGATTATTTTTCCTCTAAGTGCCAAAAAAATTTATCTGTTAAGGCATCTTAACAAGGAGTTTAGACTCAATTTTAAAACTATGCAGTTATATCGTATGCTTATTCATCTACTGTATTTTTTTGTTTATTTTAAGGCATAGAAAAAATGGTAGTAGTTAAATAAAATATGAGTCTTAAAGGGTAAAAACCTTTTTATAACTTCAGATTTGCATTTGGAACAAAAAGTCAACATTTTATTTCAAAGTTTTTTTAAGGAAGTAATGACCTAGTTAAACAATGCAAGCTTGCCTTGAAATCATCAATATTAGCCACGAGCTTCCAAGGCTGAAAGTAATTTCAAAGCTTTCAGGATGTTGAAGGATAAATGCATCACCTATTACTTTTTAAAGGTCAAATTAGTGGCAATAATTTTATCTACACATTTATACATTATTACATACGCTATTTACATATCTGAAATTATAGTCATAGGAAGCTATCCCAATGACTAACCTTGTTGAGTTCCCAGAAAACTTTTGAGTTTGGCAAAATACAGTAAAAAATATCCCACTTCAACTTAATGTTAATCCACCATCCTCACTGAAATACAGAAAGCCTTCGTGCTTACTTGTTCTCCCGGAATAGAGAGTCCGTTGGGTCCCTGGGGACCTGGAGGACCCTGGGGGCCTGGAGGACCTGTGTCTCCACGAGGGCCAGGGGGCCCCTAAAACACACAGAGAGAAACAACCACAAAGTCATGTAATGACCTTCCAGGGCTAACCTCCAATCAGAAGCTTATCATCATAACTCTAAGATATCAATCATATAATGTTTGTGAATGTTTTAGAAACCTACACACCTATAAAAGCATTTATTAATACCATTCCTTTCTTCCCTTTATTACTCATTAAAGATCAGTTGAAAAGCACAATAACACTTTTCACCACAAGAGCACTTAAATTTCCAAAAGTCCCATTAGAAGTAGATTTTTAAAAGAAGTAAAACACACTGAATATGATACATTCATAGATTTATATTCATGAATTCATATGAGATCAAAGCTTGAATTTTGGTGGATTTCATTTAGTTTTAGCTAGTCCTGATTTCTCTTAGACTTGGGCTTATTTCTGGGACTAACGAATATATGTAATGTGTATCAAGCAAGGAAACACAGATATCCACTAAGAAGATGCGCTATGCTGGAGCTTCTTTGCAACGTGTCCAGGTGGAAAAGGTGAAAACTTGGAGTCAGGACCCTGGGTTAGCATCCCAGCCTCACCCTTTCCTAACTGGGTTAGATTGTCATTAGTAATATTATGACGAAAAGTACACATTATCGTCATAATAGATTGCCCTAATAAGCTTGAGTTGGACCTGGTGGAAAGGAGTTGATGACCCCCAGTGAACGCATGCGTGGCCACTCAGCTCTTTCTCTGAGACAGGTGAAATAAAGAGCAGCACAACTGCTCCCAGCCCTCTCCAGGGTTCCAGCGGGACTCTGCTCCCTGTGGGTCTTCCTACTGATGAATGCGTGACCGGCTCTGTTTCTCCGTGTTGCATGCAGCAGAACCCTTAGGTTCTTGGACAGATTCCCTATGTGTAGTTCCTACAGGAGTGAGATGCCTTGGACAATTCTTTCTCTGGCTAGTCTAATTCATCGTCTTGACAATCAGAGACAAGGCCTAAGTATTTATATTGCCTAAAGCACACTACACTTGAACTAACTTGCCCAAGGTCTCATATCCCCTTAGTAGAAATTTGAACAATCAGACTTCAACATATACATGAAAATTTAAATGCGCTCTAAAATATACTTACAACTGCCCCACTGATTCCTCTTTCCCCTCTGGGACCTTTAGCACCAGGTCCTCCCTAAAATACATAGTAAGAACACATTTTAGGGTGACAATAAGGAAAGTAGGGAGAAGTTGATATATAGAAATTACTTCAAGAAGCAGGGCATTCTCTAGGCAATACTTCTATAGCTACCTTCAAAATATTGAAGTGAATATTACATGTCATATAAATATGTGGGGAAAGAGAATTTCAAAACCGTGTACATTTCAAGTGTCTCACTTTTATATTCTGAACTTTTCTTAATCATTAGCAAGTTTTGAAATTTATTTGAAAATTTGAAGTTTAATGGAAAAAAACAAGCATTGCTTAAATACAGTAAGGAGAAAATTCTGTTTTGGAATTATATGAATGCATTCTTCAGAGAAATTAATATGCAAAAAGAAGAGTATCTTTAAACTCTCAGAATCTCAGAACATGTACTTTAGTAGCAGGAATTCAGAGTTCACTGAACAAAGAGAAAATAAATATGACAATGACATCCAATAGTATTATCTTATAATTAGAGGATAAAAAAATCCTTACTTCTCAAAAACATCTAAGTTACATCCAGGATATAATTTTATGATTACAAATATAAATCAGATAAGTCACTGTTAATAAAAAATAAATGAATGGTGGTAATTCCAGTGACATTTGATTCTATATGTGAGGAGCTGGTTTGTAATTAACCTAAAATCAATTTACATTATTTGCTATCACCCAAGTATGATAAAATTTGGTGTTCTGAGAATCTCTGAGCTTTTCCTACATTAATTAGCCATTTTCTTAAAAGAGGCCAATAGGCTTTAGAGGTATCCCTTCCATCCCACAAAACCACACCAGGTTAGATGCCAGATTGACAAAATCAAGGTGTTCCACGCTGATTAGTGTAATCTATCACTGCAATCTTCAATGTTGTTCCTTGCACTTTCTTGGCCTCCCCACCCCCATGAACAGACCTGGTCATAGACTTCTTCCTCCAGTTATTCCAAACCCCTATATTTTCACCTGGGGTTTATAATATCATCACATATGTAAATTTCCCTCCTTACATGTTATTCTCATGATATTTCTGCTACATAAAATATACATATCCTAGGTTCTAAACAAGTTGCTCTGGATCAGCCTTTCAACCATGGCTCCATAACATATATACAGGAAGCTTTTAGGAGATGGAAGAAATTTTCAAATTCATGTGATTATAGATGGAAACCCAGATTCACATCTTTAAGAGAAAAGCTCTTAAATACTAGCCAATATCATTCATTCCTGCATGACTGGAAAAATGTGTGCAAATGTGTTCAAATTTCCTTCTTGATTTATTCCATTTCAGATCTCAAAACATACCACAAAAAATGGTCTGCAATTTAGCTTGCTCTGTCCTAGAAAATACAGATGGCTGGAAGCATTTTATCCACTATATATTGGCCAAAAGATGATCACGTCGAAGATTGAGAGGACAAGCTAGGACTGCTGCAGTTCGCTTACCGCAGGCCCGGGTGGACCTGGAGGTCCAACGCTGTCCTGTGTACATGTGCAAGCATTTGGAAGAGCAGGGCATTTTGCTTCATCTCTCTGAAATTTTGAAAAGCATATTTGCCTGTGAATTGAGATCAAAATGACTTCCAATCCTCCCTCCCCCACACACATTTATCTTATATACACAAGGAAATCTGTTTCTCAACGTGAAGAAATAATTTGTATTTAGCATGACAAATAGTCTTATGTTGAATCTTGCTTTGGTCCTTTATGTCTTTATTTTTTGTTTTACTTTAGGAAACCTTACATAACAAAGAAATGTTTACGAAACCACCACGGGGACCACTGGTAATTTAATACAATTTTCCCTAATCCAGTGTTAGAGAAATGCTGAGTAGCTCAGATATCAATACCATTTCATTTGGGGTAAATCTAAAATCTTTTCCAGGGACTACAGGGCCTTACATGTTCTACAAACCAGCACCACCTTGCCCATCTCACTGCCTACCCCCGTCCCTCCATTCATGTAGCTCCAGCCCCACCTTAATATTTCTCAGATATTCAGGGCACTTTGTGGCCTTAGGGCCTTTGCATGTACAGTCTACTCTGACTGGAATGCTGTTTCTCCCTTATCCATATTGTCCGCTCCCTCGCTTCTTCAGGTCTCTGCTTAAACCTCACCTTATCACTGGGGGCTGACAGTACTCACCTGGCTCTCTATCCCTTCACCCTGATTTGCTTTGTATCATAGGACTTTCTACTTTGTAATGTAGTGTATAGCTACTTGTTAATTCTTTCTCTCCGCCTTCCTTTCATTAGAATATTCACTTTTCACTGCTGTAGCCCAAGCACATAGAATTCTGCCTGGCTTATAATAAATAGGTGCTCAATAAGTATTTACTGAATAAATAACACACATTCATCCTGTGGATGTATGCAGTTCATTGCTTGCCAAAAGAGTCCAATCCATCATTATGTTCAGCTTCGTACCTATTACCACTTACACAGATACAATGAGGGAAAATCATCGTCTCACAAAGTAATATTGTTACATCCACCATAAGCCTTGGATATCCACAGAGATCAGGGTTTATTCGTAAAATGCTGATATTTTACAAGCAATAGGAGGGCTTTGTAAAAAGTAGATTTATCAAACCCGCTGACTCAGCAGGACTTTTCTAACTACACATAACCACTCTGGCCACTAGGGAGAATTTCCAGATGTGGTCTTGTGTATTCCTGGCTTTCGGAGGAGGGGTCATTGGCCTGAGCTGTGGTAGGGATGAGCATGCACATAATGCCTGTCCCTTAGCTCCATCCTGGAGATTCAGTTGCTGAGTGCTACTTTCTCTCCCGGACCATCTGCATCCACCTCCCTTATTCCGGGAGGACTATTAAGACACGACACGATTCCATTCCATTTTACTTACCCTAGAGGGAATATCACAGCATCTATCTCGACTGGTCCACACCGGACTGCAGACAATATCAAAATTCTGGATTTGGAACTGCAAACAACCAACAGCAACATCAGCTAAAGATGCACGAAAAACATTTTATATTAACGTTTCCACATTTTAGCCTTTGCCAATTTCTCACAAAGACTCTCTCAAGGGTGAAAACCCTTGAGAGCAATGTGATCCTTACTTCATAAGGAAAGAACATAAAAACCTATGCCTGAGAGAAAGAGATGTTAAGGCAAAATGCGTATGTGAAATTCCCACTTCTGATTCACTTCCTTGGCTAAAATAAAATGCTTGACTGAGTTTTGTCTTTTTAAAGAGAACATTAATTGCTTTATTTAGGAATTAAGACTTTAATTAAGAATTTGAAGACTATACACATTTAAATCAACTTTTAAGAGTCCACCCTTGTAGAAAAATAACATTTTTAAAAAAGCCATTCCTCATTTATCCTAAAACTGATGCTTTTCTTTTCATAAATTCTTACCTGGGGGCTGACTAATAACTTTTATGATTACCCTCAGTTTAACTATTTCAATATAGTATATGTTTTCTATCTTTCTACATTTTAAAAATAAAGCTCCTTTGGTGAAAAGGCAAAGATTGCTTGGATATAGCCATCCTTTTATAAACCTGTTATAATTATTCTATGTAAAGAACAAATCCAATATTCAATAAAAAGTCTATGTATAAGCTTGTTGAATCACTGTTGTACACTTAAAAGTAACGTAACATTATGTGTCGCCTATACTTCAATAAAGAAAAATTAAAAAGTACACTCTAAGTGCTTGATAAATCTTAGTAATCATCACTAGCATTGCTATTAATTTAGAGGGTTAACCATATTAACTATTCTATTAATCTCTAAAAAATTTAAAAATTTAATTAAATTAAAAGTCCAGATGTTAATCACCATATATTAAGTTTGCACTAATTTTTTCTACATCATGGAATAAAAACTTCACTTGTGAATCTAGGAGAAGGAAATCCAGTCCATGGAAGAAAGCTAAATTAAATAAATGCAATTAAAAAATAATAATAGAAGCCAAAGATGTTAACCTTGCTTTTAGAATAATATTATCATTGATGGACATTTAATATGAACTTAATTAGCCTGAGAGAGTGAAAACTCTAAATTTAAAATTTTATTACTAGATAGCACTGTAAATACTTTTGGCATGCTTCTGCCTCAAACTTGAGCCAGTGCAAATTGTGAGTAATGCGGTTGGTCAGCTGGCTGCCCCACTACACCGATCTTCCTTCTGAGACAGACGGAGGATGACTCCTCTGTGATAGAGCATAGGCTCTATGACAGTGACAGCCCATGTCTGTGTCATTAAGCTACAAATGCTGAATGTCTTGATTGCCAAAATTTGTACTAACCATCGCTATCTTTGAAGAACAAAAAATGAGTTATTTTAGATTTCACTGATTATCCTGGCAACTATTTGTGTTGTACTCTCCAACTTGATCCTATTTCAAGATGACTACATGATGTTCCCTGGTGCCTTGACATCTTATTTTGTTTCTAGCAGTCAAGCACATTATTATGTTCTGTCAGTAGCGTATTTCCTCAATGTAATTTTTCAATGTTTCAGTCTAAGGAATTTGACAACTTAAAACTCATTGAGGGGGTACCTGGGTGGCTCAGTCAGTTAAGCGTCTGCCTTCGGCTCAGGTCATGATCCCAGGGTCCTGGGATCGAGCCCCGCATCGGGCTCCCTTGCTCAGAGAGGAGTCTGCTTCTCCCTCTCCCTCTGCCCTTCCCCCCTGCTCATGCTCTCTGCCTCTCTCTCAAATAAATAAATAAAATCTTAAAAAAAACTCACTGAGAAAAACAAAAAACAAAAAAACAACTCATGGATTATTTTTTAAATGTTATTGCAATCTTAACACAAGGTACCAAGAAAAAAAAAAAGGGTTACTTACTGTGGCTGATTTCCTCTCCCCTTTAAGAAGTTTTCCAAGAATTTCATAACCATCAGTTGTGATATTTCCGGCTTCCTTGATGTCTTTTTCTATGATTTCATAGCAGTCGATGTAAATCTTAACACTTTTTGAGGTCACTACAATATGAACCTAAAAAGATCATTTGTTTCCATTATAAAATTTCTACCCCAAAAAACTTGGCTGACTTCTGCATTTTTCAGATCACAGGTTAAAAAATATGTTCTTTAAGTTACTCTTAACCCAAATCAAGTCTTGGACTAAAAATCCAAGAACCAGGTTGCAATGTCAATGTCATTTATTAACAACATCAAACTGAATGTTTGAGCCCTCATCCACATATACAGCATAATTTCCTATTTTCCCATATGTAACCTTACTGAGATGACCAGAGATGAGTAGTAGATGAAATGATTCCATTAACTATAAAGAACTATTCAAATACAAGTTATGAAATTATTAATATATTATTATACTCAGTAGAAAGGAGCCTCAAATGTCTTCCACTGGCTTTGCTAAATTCAATTTTTAATTTGTTACTCCCTAATCTCAGTCAAAAAGAACTTGCACACCATATAGATACCTAACATAGTAAAGAATTAGCACATGTCTTCTACAGAGATTTAGTTCTGGAAATCAAGAGATACAAGATTCAATTTCCTTATAAGGAAAGAATCTTATGTTGATTTCTTATCTGATATTGAGGACACTCAGAATTTGAAATCTATTAGTGCAGATAATTAACAAAACATTTGTATTTCAACAATGTATAAAATGGTTGCAGGTAATCTTTTCATTTATAGTTATGCTCATAGTTTCCACTAATCACAGCACATATACTCAAGTAAGTACTTGATGATTACTTTGAAAAGTTTGGCTCCAAGTTAAAAGGAACAGAAATTCTCTTAAATGCTTTGAGTCAATAAGCATTAGGATAATCTCCGGAGATCTTTAAACAGTGAATATTTTTCCTATATAGAATCACCAGCAAAACACTAATTTAGTGCATCTGTAAGTTTTAAGTGTGAATTACATATTGATTACTTTTATATAAAAGTGATACATAGCTTACTAAAAATAAATTTTAAATGTTCCTAAAACAATCATCTAATATTGAATTCAAGAAGAACATCATATATGCATTCTCAAGATATTTATTATCTAATAAGAACTAAAACTTGAGGCGCCTGGGTGGTTCAGTCAGTTAAGCGCCCAACTCTTGATCTCAGCTCAGATCTTGATCTCAGGGTCTTGAGTTCAAGCCCTGCATTGGGCTCCACACCCAGCTTAAAAAAAAATTTATTTGTTGGCTCTTGTATGAACAAACTCAGGGCCAAACATTCACAAAGTATTTGAAAAATCATAGTACCCCCAAAAATTATCTCAAAATCAAAACTTTTAATTTGTAACAAAATTTCTCCAATTGTCAGTCAATACCAACCATTAAGAAACTCATGTTAAAAACATATTTTGCTACAATCTCTTCAGTATGTTTCATTACATTTTAAACACATTCATAGTAACATTTCAGAGTGGGCTCTTCATCTGTAGACCACTGTCCCAAGTATTTAGGAACTATTTCCCAGTTGTGAAACATTTTTTGGTCACAGACAAGTAGAAAACAATAGGAACACTCTTATCAAATCATCTCCCTTCCCAAGCTCTATCATTCCCTAAATCTTTATTTTTCATCTATTTCATTTTTTCTTCTTACTATAAACTTCTCACTTGGAACAGAGACACAAAAACTTGTCAAGAGAATCCTTAAGAAGCCATAGCTGTCTGCCGTTCCTTATTTAAGCTCTTTTAGCCTATCCACCCTCTCTTTCCCAGAGCCCCCTACATGTCATGTTCATTAATTTCTTGCTATCAGAGTACCACCCATTCTCATCCAAAAGACTGAAGAACTTTAGTTCCCAAATTAGATGTAAAATGAAAGAAAAGTGAATCTTTGGATCAGTAAAGAATGTAAATAGACAATAGTGACTGAATTTGGCACTTGAATTGATAAGTGAGAATAGGTTAAAAGAATGGGGTGGAGGAATGGAGGAGGAAAAAGAGCATGGAGAAACTAAAAAAAGAAAGGTCTGATGAAAAAAGAAGGTAGAGATTTGAGTAGACAAGAGAGCTTGTCAGAAGGAAAAAGAAGAGGCATTACATAAAACCTAAGAACACAAATAGCTCTCTATCAAGGCAAGCAAAGAAGGAAATGTCAAAAAAAATTATCTTAATTTGTAATTAATGACTGTCACTACAGACTTCTGCAAAATACTGCCCTTTTTTCCTTAAGTAAAATGAAGTATTTGATGAGAGTTAGAAATTTAAAAATAATAGTTTTTAAGTTGTTATCAGTTGGCTCATAGAAGACTAAATTTCTAATAACTTCAGTGGTATGGAAGGAAAAATAAAATAGTTCTTTTTAGCAAGTACTCAAATGTAAGCTTAATAGGTGTATCAATGAGCCAAAAAAGTTCATAAGAACTTAGCCAAATTCAACATCTACTATCAGATAAGGAGCAGTTGAAGCTAATAATATCTGTCAAACTAGAGTTTGCTTTCCTGGTGAGGCATTTATTTTACTGTACTTCATCATGGAAATCTGTAAACTGTTAAGTAGACATGCCATTATACTCAGAAATCTTTGTTTTTCTTCTTCTTCTTTTTTTTTTTATGTTTCTCACTAACGCGCACATTGAAGCCACTTTGAGCTCCATGAGGAAAGTCCCTTGCCATCCCTGGCAAGAGTGATTCATCAATAAAAAAACATTCTGGAAAGAAACCAAGATTCTCAGGAGTAGAATCGGCAAGAAATCTAGCTGAACTATTCAAGTACAGGAAAGTTCAATTTTCACTCGAGAATCAGACTGAACTGGAAATATTTTTCTTCTATGCACAAGGACTAATTTTCTGAGTGCCATACTGTTGCCCAAGTGGTACTCCTCCTGTTAACTCAATCCATCGGATGAAGGAATACCATTAAAAAGACCGTTCCTAACCTAAACAGTTCTTCTCATTTCTAACGCTCCCAACTTTAGTACTTAATGTGTCAATTAATCATTTTTTGATAGAAAGTCTATATTATCCTCTGATGCTGACATGCAAAAAACTAATGAAGATCAACAAGAATAGACGATCCCCTAAGAATGCATCTTAGAACTTTTAATATTTTTTAGAGAATTCATAAGTGTGTTTATTGAAAAGTTAATCTCATAAATTTGTATATTAATTATTTTGGTAGATAATCATAACTTTTGGACTAGCATGTTTATAACTTTTCAATAAACAAGCAAGCAGAAGGAGCTTACTGTGTTCTAAAAAAGAATAATTTTATCAATTAAAATACAATCCACAAAAATTAAGCTTTTGAAATGAGATGACATAAAGGTTCACAATAAAATGGTAGGTAGAAAAAATAGGCATCCAATACTATATACACTACGTGACTCATATTTTGAAAGGATATTAGCACTGAAAATATATCAAAATGTTAGTACTAGTTATCTCTTTATTAGTAGAATTATTGTTTTATTTTAAATATTCTTGAATTAATCAAATTCCCTAAAATAAGATTTTGTTCTTAAAAGACATAGCTACGTTTCTACCAATTTAACCTGACATTTTAATAAATTATACATTAGTTTTAATTTTTAAGTCATATTATTTTTCTATAACAAAACAGATAATTTTATGTTTTTACCTTGTGAAAACTTCCATAAAATAATGTCTTCACTTCATCTGTGTCAAATGTAACAGTTTGCACCTCACCTCTTGTATCCTTGTTAAAGAATGATAAGGTCTTGCTAGAAGCTGTAACCAACACGTAATTATTATTAAATCACACACGGTATGCTTTATGTTGAAAGTATTAACAAATAACATCTGCTGTAGAGATTTCTAAAATATTCAATCATTTAAGGTTGAGATAAAATGTAATTAGAATATTTACTGATATATTTTTAAAACTTTAAACATAAAAGCATATATCAAGTAAATATATATATATATTCAGAAGGTTCTTAAAGAGACAGAAAGAGAAAACATAATCAAAAATATGTATGCATGTGCCTTAGTATAAGATAAAAATCCTGGGGCGCCTGGGTGGCTCAGTCATTAAGCGTCTGCCTTCGGCTCAGGTCATGATCCCAGGGTCCTGGGATCGAGCCCCGCATCGGGCTCCCTTCTCCGCGGGAAGCCTGCTTCTCCCTCTCCCACTCCCCCTGCTTGTGTTCCTGCTTTCACTATCTCTCTCTCTGTCAAATAAATAAATAAAATCTTTTAAAAAAAATTTTAAAAAAAGATAAAAATCCTTACGATCCGCAATCACTCCAACTTGTGGTTTGTAGTCTCTATCTGTGATTTGCCAAATTGCAAAAGGGTCACTGGGAGTTTCTGGGAGAAGTCTGAACAATAATATAATCGTGTAGGAAGAAGGGAGTCCATTTGGATGTAGATCTCTGTTGGATAAAACATAATTGATTAATTAGTTAATAAGGATTTCTCACCAGAAATAGAGGATATTTTAAATATTTGTAGGATAATCTCATTATCGGTAGTATTAGAATCCATTCATAATAATCTGGTTACATATGAGAAGAGGAAAAATTTAGGAAACACATCAAAAGAACACACATTAAAGATCTATTATGTAAATAGATTATTTACAATCTGCTAAGGGCACAAAAGTCTGGGAAATTGCCCAATGGTCTTTCATCCTACTGTTAAAAACTGTTAATATCCTGTTAATTTTTTCTAGACAAAAAGATGATTATAAAATTACATAATAATTTTAGAGTGATAAACATTATATCTATGGATATAATTTAAAGAGAATGAATCTTACTTAATTCCCAATGTCAAAGGTATGAGATCATAAGTCATATAGCTTAAGCTTAAGGTTTTAATTTCTCCTTCCCTATCTCTAATCATTTTTACACTTCCAAATTCCTCCCTTGAAATCAAATAAATCACATAATCTCCAGAAGCTCACATGTGCCCAAAAATAAAACCAGTAATAAATGTTAAAGCCATGTACATGTGCAAACGTTTAGTGATGATAAAGGATGTGATTCAATTAAAAGGAAGTGTTTCTTGGCTCTAAGACTATTAGACAAAACATGTGGTCCCGTGTGTTCTTCCAGAGTTGAGTCAGTCATTGTTCTGGGGGAGCCTTTGAAGCAGGATTGATGGGTTTCTGTCTGAGACCATTTAATAATACTTTCTTCCTAAAGGTAGCAAAAAGGCTTTATCAGCTCTTAGACAGAAAAGAAGCTATTCCTCCACAAACTTTGACAGAGGGCATAGAATGTCTCTTGAAGTTTCATGTCCCAGTATCACACCACTCGTGCCTCTGGAATACCATGCTGCCCTGCTTCTTAAAACATGTGTTCTGAGCAAGCTGACACAATGTCTTTTGTATGTGCAAAAACCCACTATCTTCATAATAATCCATATTAAAAATATTATCTTCTCCATATTAATTCATCTCTCTCCCAATCCATTTTTCTCCTTCCTCAGTTAGTGAGTGCTTATGAAAAACTTTTAATTGCATTTATGCTTCTTTCTTTCAGCCACAACTTCTGACTCTTGAGAACACAGTAGGCTGTCGTAAGTTAAAATGTAGGAACCATATCTTGTGGTGACTGAAAGTTAAACACTGGGTATTAAGGTTCACTGACAAACCTAAAGCTGCGAACCAACATGGTTAACCATAAAAGAGTTAGGAACTTCCAGTGTGGTCAAACTACAACAATATGATCTGTGCTTTCTTAAAAGAAATTAGCTTTGGTCTTAGTCTGAATTTTCCATCAGCTTTCCCAAAGCATTTCAAATTTCAGACATCATTTTCTGGCCCTGCCCTAAGATTCTGAAGGCTTTATTTCTTCTTGTTCTTTTCTCTCCATAAGCTGCCAAACACATATTTTCAACATTAAAGTGTTTTAATTCTAATGAATAAAAAAATACATATTTTAGTTATGATACCCAGGTGCAAACTTTCATGAAGTAAAGTAACAACAGCTAGAGCTAACCCAACAGATTGCCAGAGCCCTGGCCAATAAAAACTAACCACTGCCTGTCTGATCTTGGACAAGCAAAACTGCCACAATATTTCATCTTCTGGAGATCTGAAACACTAAAAAGAATGCTGGCTCGCATTCTGCACTTATCCCATTCAGTCCCTCTGCACCACAGGGAGAAATGTTCAGAATAATTAGTTGCCTTCCTGTTTAAACAGCCTCCCTTAGAAGAAGCCTTAAATCTACAATCCTAGCCTTAAATCCTAAAAGGTCCATAAGCCATAATAATACAGAACCAGATGACATTCTTGGGCCTGCGAATAGCAAGGCTTGAGTCCTAGTCTCCTGTGGGACCTGATGGAAGACACTTAACCCGACTGTATTTAAGGAAACTAAACTAAATCATCCATAAAGAGACTGCTGACAATTCTAAAGCTTCTTGCTTTTAAGAAGTCAGCACAATTCTAAGAACCTCAGGAAAGTGTCAGGCCCATTATAAGAAAAGGAACCTTCTAGTTGTCACACTTACACCGTAGGCTGATTCACAAAGGCATTCTTCTGAAGCTTGTAAGCTGAGTAGCTGGGGAAAGACCCTGACTCCAAAGAGACTCCTGGTACAGAAGCAAAATTCTTTTCCGTCAGGTTGTATGCTTCCAGCATCTTAAAACCTTTACAACAAAAAAAGAAAAACAAATATTGAAATGAGGTTATTTTAATGATTTTATTGCTTAAATCCTGAAATAAATTAGTTCAAGGGTATAAACGCTTACCTGGTGAGGTGTAGCCATCCAAATAAATGAGAGGACAACCTGCAATGTACAGTGCTCTTTAAGTATGATTCATAAACATGAAATACAAACATTGTATATGCACAGAAGTCAGCTATGTACATGTACCAAGTAATTGTTCATTCATTTATAAAAAATAACACCAATCTACCCTTTTATACGTTATTTTTTGCACACTTCCTTTGTGTGGTAGAAATTCTCATACCGACTAGTATAATCAATGTTTTCTCCTTTAATTCTCCAGCCCAAGTGGGCATTTTACAGTGTTCTTATGAATAGTAAAACAGAATGAAAGGATTTTAATAGAGAATGCAATAAGTTAAAATAGAAGTAAAAAGAATTAAATTTTCAGATGTTCCTCAGTAGATGAAAGAAGCTTTCTCCCAGGGGATTTTAAATGTATGCAAAGGCAGGAGGAGTTTGCCCCTATTCAGTCATCTTTGACACGCCACCAAGCCTCATGTTGGGCACCAAACATCACCTAACAGTGACAAGTGTGCCATAGTTTTCACCCTGAACCCCCAGAGCCAGGGTTACCAGGGGATGGCTTTCAGGACCCCCTGCAGTACAAGGGAGACAACAGTACATCCAGACCCACTTCCCCAGCGCAGCTCCATTCCGAGCTTCAGTGTAAGCTCTCACAGTAAACCACGGCCATTTGTTGACTACTGCCACCTTGACCTGGAGTTCTGAGTTTTTAGTAATGCTTAATAGGGGGAAATATAACACTTGTAAAGTATAGCCCTTCCTAGGACTAGGGGTCTATACTAGCCACAAAACTGTCTCCATAATATAATATCCCAAGAATCAGCACTTGTAGATGGGGAAGAGGATAAATTGACTTAAATAATTAATCTTTGGTCCTTCACTGTATTTTAAAAACTGAACTTGAAGTCTTGGCAAAAAATAAAAACTCTACACACACACAAAAAAAAAAACAAATGAGAACCAAGTGCATTTCTATGGAGTGCACATGCAAACGTCAGTGTTTTCATTGCTCCCTTGAAGCACGGATGTTTACAGAACAAATACCAATTGATTACTAATAGAGAAAACCTTCATCTTACAGAAATGCGTTTCTAAGCTGAAGATTAATTTACTCAAATGTCATAGCATCGGGATGGTGGGAAAAGGATATGTTAAAACATTTCATTTCCATACAAGGAATATTACATCGTCAGGGCTAAAAGTGGACCTCTGACAAACACACATTTAGCACAATCTCAATAGGAACAATGATTCATCAGATTCCCAAGTGATTTCCCCGGGATCTATTTATGCACAGACTTGATCCCATATAGGACAGACAGTTGTCCACTAAGTTGTTATCTTCCAAAACTGGTGAGATTGTGGATCCATTTGGACCAGGACTTACTTGAAGTGGCAGTTTCACAGACAAATGTAATGAGGTTGTCCTCAATCTTCTCAAAAGATTCAAAGTCATCAACAATGAACACGTGCCGTTCGCTTGGTTTGCTGGCGATGTTGGCAAGCTCGTTGTAGTCAACGTCAGCCACGCCAACTACAAAGACACTGAACCCTGCAAAGCAGTGTTTATAGAGTGAATTACAGATCCCTTTTTCTGTCCTTTGTTGTTTCAGCAATTCAAAATAAAATCTTTTCAGAAATGATGCTGGATTTTCTCAATAGATGCAGCAAGTCCTTTTAATTGACATAAACTCTCTTTAATAAATGGGTACTTTTTCCAGGTCTTCCTGTTTTCTGGCTTAGAAAACTCAACTAATTGAGTTTCCTAAAATAAAATCCTAACAATTAAGAGAAGCACATTTTAACAGCAGCAAGTCTTATTGTGGTGCACGTTTCCTTCCAGAGACCCCCAGTCCTAATATACCCATCTATTCTACAGCTCTCTTAGGCACCATTAACATTTTAAGCTTATGTAATTCAGAAACCAAGAATGGGCTCATATTATTTTATTTTACTTCTTTAAAGATTTTATTTATTTATTTAACAGAGAGAGAGAGAGAGACAGCGAGAGAGGGAACACAAGCAAGGGGGAGTGGGAGAGGGAGAAGCAGGCTTCCTGCCGATCAGGAAGCCTGATGCGGGGCCTGATCCTGGGACTCCGGGATCATGACCTGAGCCGAAGGCAGATGCTTAACCGACTGAGCCACCCAGGTACCCCAAGAATGGGCTCATTTTAAAATTTGAGTTCTTGAAACTGATATTCTCAAACTCAGGCTCAAAGGCAGCACTCTAGCCACTTGCAAAATGGAATTGACAATTCCCACTGGCAATAAACTTTCATTTATTTAGGCTAATACAAATAAACAAAGACTTCACTCCAAAAGCTTAATTTGAAAGTAGAAAAAATAGACTATATAAGAAATTAGTTCTCTGACAAGATATGAATAAGGTAACTTGAGCAAGTATTCATAACCCCAAACTTAAATCAGCCAAAAGCCCAAAATACGTGGATATCTTCTTAAAGTGTGTAACATAAAGGCAAAAATTTATTAAAAAAAAAAAAGTCAGTGCAAAGAACAATCTGTATTGAAAGAAGACAGTATGCCTTAGCACTAATCATGACTCATACTTTTAGCCAAAGAATCCTGTATGTCCAGATGACAAATTCCATATAACAAATTGTTTTGTAATTTACTACAATAGGTCATGCACAAAATAGAATTCTCTCCAAAATATGTTAACCTTGGACTCTGCCTGGGGGTTGGGAATCGGGGGTGTGGAGGGTGTGAATGCAAGTACTGGTAAGACCTCATTTCATCTCTAGTAATCCTAAAAAATGAATGCAATGGGCAGTGTTGCCAGGAGGCTCTCAGGGTATTTGATTTTTCAAGGTCGACCCCAAAGATGTCTTCCTGAGGCCTCACTACACCTCTTTTCAGCAATCTGCATCGGGTCTGCATCTGCAAGGACGTGCTAAAGCTAAAGGCTTCCCTATGCTTCTCCTTGCATGGGGACCCAGCACCAAAATTCATGTCCGCTGTGGCACGAAGCCTATTCTAGGAGCGTTCTCTTACTGCATTCTGTAGCCTTCCAGCCACTATGGGGAAGGTAGATTTGCTCTTTTACACACCCCGAGTCACATCTTCAACGAAGATATATACCATGTCCTTTTGGAGCAATTACTAAACCATCCACGATTAAATATAAACCAACATTTCAAGGGTACGGAGTCCAGAGTAAAGCAGGAACAATAAAGTAAAAGCAGCAGTTTCATCTTTTGCAATCATTCCTCAACATGTAGAACATGTGAAGATAATGAGTGCAATCACTAGGCATCAAACTGCTCGTGCTTACCTGACTGCTGGATGACCAAAGCCGCCTTCTTGACCTCATCCTGTGACCGACCGTCTGTGACCACAACCAGCACCTTGGGGACATTCTTCCTCATGCCGCTCTCCCAGGTCAAGACCTTCTCCTTGATAAATGTGAGAGCCTTGCCTATAGAGTGTGGCATGGAACATTTTAGTGTCAGTTCTGTGAAAACTATCCAAGTGCCATTAGTCACACTCAACTGATAGGAATCTGAATAATGAACCGTGAAGGCACACTCGGTTCTACCACTCCCCACACTTCGGAGAGTGAAGGTCTACGTACACTTGGATTAACTGTACCTGTCCTTGTGTTGCCTCCCCGGTACCTAATATTCTGGAGGGCCCCCAGGGCTTGGGCCTTGTCATTGTACGTGTTCAGCTTGAACTCAGACTTGACCTCGTCACTGTACTGCACAAATGAGACCTGAAAGGAAATGTGGTCGGTGATGAGGTTAGGATGCCTCTTTTTATATTTTAATTTTCCAGTGGCCCCTCCTGGTGTCCGTGTCTTAGATCTGACGGAATATTATAAGCTCTTTATAACTAATGCTATAACACTGATACTATTGTCTCATTAAATTCTCTCATTTTTACTCTTCGATGAAATTGTCGATAATATTAACATTGTAAATATGCTGTATTCACATGGTATCCACAACCTTTCTCTAGGATGTAGGAAGGGATGGGCAAAGCTAGGGAAGAGTGAGGTCCCAGGATTAGAAATGAGAACACACCATCTTGAGCTCAAATGTCAGCGAAGCAATTGGTTCTCAGCCAACTGCTTCTTCTCGTTAACTGCATCCACTCTTCATGGTAATACTAAAATGTTGCCTATGTGATAATCATCAGCACTCACCACAAGTGTAGTAACAGTATGATTAACTGGACAGAGTACAGGCTTCATAGTCAGAATCCAAATCCTGGTTCTGCCAGTTGGCAGCCATGTGACACAGGGCAAGTTCTCTGCATCTCTGAGCTTTTGTTTCCATATCAGTAAAATGGAGACAATTATACTTACTTTCTAGAGTTGTTTTAAGGACTGATAATCATGTATAGATAGTAGCTGGTACATAGAAGTTAATAAAATGCAGTACTTATTTTTTTACTCTTTACTAGAAATCTCAATTTCTAAAAGGATGAAAAAGATGGCTTGGTTGTTAATCCATTAAATTAAGACTATAACTAGCTTGAATTTTTACTCTTCTTGGGTTGGAAAAATGTTCCCAGGATTATTTGGGGATTTGAAATTTAGTATATTCCATAAAGGAAGAAGTGATTTGTTTATGAAATTATTTGTGGCTTATGTCAAAATCTCTTCTTTTCATGATCTAAGATGCCACAATGACCAAGTACGAAATGCCGCACACACACTCCAGTCCCTATTCATCACTGAGTCCTCTAACTTAACTGGGTATGACAATCATAATGCATTTAATTTCCAGAACATTACATGACCTTTTATGGAAATGTATCATCATCGGAAGTCTTAAGCAGGAAGTCAGAGTAGGAATGCCCTAAACTCTTCAAAAGGAGAATCATCTAGCCAAGAGAATACCTAGAGGAGGGTTTATTTTTCTATTTGCCATTTATACCCAACTCCTTCCCAAAAATTCATGTGTCAAGAAAATAGTAAATAACAAAAGTTAGAACATAGTTTATACTGAAAAGCCTTTCTACTTACAAACAAATATTCAAAGGAAACAGCAAGACATTACAAATGAATAGCCACCAATGAAACAGTACCCACCTGAATTCCAGCAGGACTGATTTCATCAAAAGCTCCCACAGTATTGAAGATGAATTTTACAACTTTGTTAAAATTATCATCCCCGATACTCCAGGAGGCATCAGTCAAGAATACAATATCTGCCTTGGCCCCTTTGCATACTGGGGGAAAAAAAAAAACACAGAGAAACCCCAAATCTCATGAATTTTTTCATTCAAATGAAGTTACAAAACCAAGAAATGTAGCCTAAAACCCCACTACTCAAGGTGTAGTTCAGCAGCAGCAGCATCTCCTGGGAGCTTCTTAGAAATGCAGAATCCTTGGCCCTACCCCAGGCCTCCTGGATCCGATTAACAACAACAAGATACCCAGACAAATCACATGCACAATGAAGTTTGAGAAGCACTGGTCTAACTGGCCCTCAATTTCTGCTCTGGAATTACTCCATCTGTTTAGATCCATTATGCAAATATATGTTCTTTCCTCATGGAACTGTTCAAGTGGCTTCAAACAATAGAAGAGGAAGAAATCAAATGAAAAGCAATGATGTCCAGAATTTAAGAATAGCCATCAGTGGGTATAGAGATTTTGTGTATAATTAGCGAAGATTTGGTGCAAATAAGGTGTCTTTTCATTTTAAATTAGGCCACTAGAATTATAGGGAGGGAAGAAAGGGAAGGAATAAAACAATGTCTTTGATTTGAATTTTCAGACTTGGAGGGTTAAAAAAAATTAAAATTTTAGTATATAAAAACCTAACATGTAGAATATACAGCACCAGCAGTGAATCCTAATGTAAACTGTGGACTGTGCATGAAAATGATGTGCCAATGTAGACTCATGGATTGTAACAAATGCACCACTCTGGTGCTGGATGTTGACGCCCGGGGAGCCAGTCTAATTTAAAGAAACCCATTATTATTTTACCTTATAATAACACTATTTGCCCTGTATAATATTATTTTATCCTATAAGAATACACTCTTAATTTTTAATTTTATTTATTTAATAAATAAAAGTAGCATTCTAGAACCTTCTAAGACAAAAGAAAAATGTTTTTAAAATCTGAAGCTCTTTCAATTAAATGCTGGAAACAGAATGTGGGAAAAAGAATAAGCCAGTAGTTAATTAGCTTAAACTTAATCTGATAAAACACTGAGAATTGCCCCAAATTACTGAGAGACCAGTCCTATTAGCTCAGCATGTCTTTTGCCAGTTCACTGCAAGTGACAATTATGTCTCAAACTTCAGTGAATGAACATTTTTTAGCTTTGTGCAATCCAGGGCAGAAGCCAGGAATTCCAAAGCCAAAGGCCCCAGGGGTAGGTTGAAGATACAGCCAAAACTGTTCACAGCGCCTATTGATGCCGGCAGCCAGGAGAAAGAATGTCCGTCATGTGACCATGGACTATGCAAAGTATCACTAGACATTAATCCGCAAAATCAAGGAAACAGAGTTCCAACTGAAGCGCTATAGTTCATGACTGATTTCATACACACCAAAATGAGCGGGGGGTGAAGAACAATTACTGATAATCTTTTTTTTTAATCTAAAAATTCTTCAGCAGTAATAGTAAATCAGAAATACCCTATATCAATTGGAAATCATGTATAGGCTACATAAATAAGAAGGCTATAAATCTCTACCAGCTGAATGTACCGCCACTTACCATCCCGGGCAGGTGGAATTGTCGGAGCGGGGGGAGGTGTGGGTGGCTCCGTAGGGGCTTCTGTTGGTTTTACAGCTAGAATTAAAAAAGAATAATTAGAAGAACAGAACCTGTGCAAATTTCATATCACAGGAAGTCCATTTTATGAGCAATTTAAGTCCTAGATAGCAAATCAAGTCTCATTGGCACTGATAGACTGGAAATTCTATTTTATCCAAATTTGGTGTCATCTGTAGTCATTCGAACGCTGACTACAGCTGTGGAAAGCAAAGCCATGACTCAAAGGACTCATGAAAGACCTTCGAATAGGGTCAGTGAGTAAAAGTCACTACTACGGGTGCATATTCACCTTCTCACTGCCAGCTAGAACCTTATCTCCCTCCTGTAGCCTTTTCCTTAAAATAACACCAACTCTGTAACAGGGAAAACATGGATTTGTTATAGAGAAAGGTCCTGAACCAGCTACAGATTCCTTCTTCATGAATCTGCCATCATTATAATTACTGTGGTCCATAGGAAGAAGTGCCTACACGGGAGTCACTTAAGTCTCCCTCACCTAGAACATTCTAATCTGAAGCCATACAGAGATTTTCAGATTACTCAAAAACTTACTGGTATGTTCTTTGACAGAGACTCCTGGTCCCTCGAGATTTGGTGTCTGCACAAAAACAGTGACACCATAATCAGCGTCTGGTGAAAGACCAGTGAAGCAGTGACTGGTTTCTGATCCACGCACTGTGATTTCTTGTCCTCTGGTTCCTGATTATGACAAAAGGAAATACCAGTATCACCATCAACTATATTTAAAGACATTTTTATATATCATTTCATCTCTTTCACTCCTTTACTGAAGTTTAAAATGTCGCTACTATGTGCTCCAGTTCTTTATTATTTTTTTTTAATTTTTTATTTTTTTGGCACACGTACCATCTGCGGGGCTTAATTTTAGCCTGTAGGAGGTGGCTGCCCGGTGAGGTGACCATCTAACACAGAATGTATCCCACCCAACCTGGTAAGTTTTCAGATCTGTCACATTTAAATACACTACAAAATAAAAAAAGAAATAGATTTACTTTGCAAATAAAGACAAAAAAGCATACTTTTAATCATAACACAATTTTAAAACTTCTGTGGCTGAAAAAAAAAAAGCCTAAATTCTTAGTATATGAAACATACATGAAAATGTGGTACAGCTAAATCAGACCTCTCTCTCTATCACTAATTTTCAAGAGAAAGAAATTCCACATAGTCCCACCCGACACTACATATCGTGTCATGTAAAATAATAAGAAATTTTTCTAAAGGGCTATCTCCTAAGTCTTTAAATAGTTATTCAGTACTTGTTGACAACAAAATCTATCTTTGGGCTGAGTCAGCAATCACAGCATTTCTGTGAAAACTTTAAATTAAATCAATGCATTTAGGTAATATACTTTTAAACATCATATGTCAAAAAAGTACATAGCATTGCAAATCTAATTTTACAGATAATTCATGGATAAGATCATAATTTCTATACTTTTTATCTTTTAAAATTCAAAATATATCTTATGAGAAGTAAAAATATCTCATCACATACACCTTTGTATACTCAGTTATATTCCTTATATATTTGTTTGGCTGGACAAGAAAGAGCCACTTACTTAATGCTGAGGAAACATGCATATGTTAAGAAGAAATAAAATTAAAACAGGCTGACCTTGCAATTTGTACTACATTTTTCTTACAACCATAAAAAAGATACATGACTCACAGGTAGTGCCTTGATCCGTCAGAGGGACACTGAGTCCAGAATCATACTGAGCGTAAACATTCACATCATAAGTAGTGCTAGGATTGAGATTGTGCAACGTGTATGATGTCATTTCTCCAACAAAAACTTCCATGGGCTCATTGGAACCTTTAATAACAATCACAGAAAGACAAAGAAATATTCCACCCCAGTCTCATATTTTCCTTAAAATCAAATAACTTATACTCAAATGATAGTATGAATACCATTAATTCCACAGCCCATCATGCACTTGCTCACTGTAACACACGTTCCATTATATAGTGAATACAAAACTATAAGCAGAGACTCAATTCTTCACCTCTTATTCTCAAAGCATACATAACACAGTACCTAGAATGTAGTAGATATGTCATCAAAGTTCCTTTAATGAATAAATTCAATCACACGGTCAACTACTCTAAATCCTCAAGCCTCTTCTCTAAGCCCCACTTTGGCAGCATAGTGCTTTGCATATAGTAGGTGCTCAATTAACATTTTTCCAATTTGTTGTAGAGATGATTTAAGAACTTCTGTCTTGGTCCTCGTCCCACAAGTTTGGTTACTAAAGGTCCTCAGTTATCAACACTTCCTCCTCCTTTCAGTTATCTCTCTTAAGGCCCACGTTTCCTTTCTCTTGTCCTCTCTCCTTAATCTTTTCCTCTCTCCTTAATCTTTTCCTAGCTCACACCCTTTCTGGGGTGTGGAAAAGACCCTGGCAAATTTGGTATGAAGAGTATTTTTCTTCCATTTTGCTAAGCATACAGACAGAACAGGAATAAAGATAGCAAATCAGTTAATCAAGATGATATCCATTTAGGTGCACATGTCAATGGGAAGTTGAAAGCAAGCCCAGCAAGAATAAACTAAAATGCATATGCCCCAAATGGAATAACACCTTGACATAATGGAAAATATAAGAGTTTATATTGATTAAATATGCATTATTTCACAATCATAATAACTTATAGAATGTCTGGACACAGATTCCATTTGTGTAATTTTATGAACCAGGCCAAAGTTTTTAATCATGCAATTTAATGAGAGTCTCATCTACACTCATAGTAACAATGACACTTCAGACTATTGGCTTAGAACATTATTTCCAAAAATTTATTGCCTCTAGTGGGAGGGGATGTGACAACTGAACTATCAAGAGAATCTAATGAACTCCCTCATAAACAAACAGCTTTCTGATGCATTTTTATGATAATAAATGTTCTTCCTTACCCATTGGTTTATACACAATTTTATATCCAAGAACCGGAGAGGGTGAAGGATCCCAGGATACCCTGAATCTCGTGTACCATTCATCAGAGATGTGTATGTTTTGTGGTGGAAGCAGTCCCACTGCAAGCAAATATTGGCACACATTACTGACCTTTCATTGACACACAAGGAGGGCATAGAACTTTATGAGTACTGATTATGAGTACTGATAGTGCGGTCCCATGGGAATAATTTAATAAAATCCTATATATATGAGGGAATAAAATTCCCTCATCCAGAAAACAATCTAAAAGTTTTGCAATGTTCAACAGAAAGTTTAGTAGTTGTCCAAATTCAAACAGCACTCAAATGGACTCAGGAACTGATGTGTCCCAGAGCTGTTAGGTTATATAATGTAGAATTACAGAAACTACAAGAGATCTCATACCATTTTTAACATGTTATAGATTACAGATTGTTAGAGCCAAAAAACAATTTAGAAACTGTCTAGTCCAACCAACTTATCACAAAATAAGTTTCGATTTGCCCAAGACCACACAGCTAGCTAGTGACTAAAATGATGTTCATTCCCAGCACCTTCCTATCCTCCCCCAGCATAACCTAGAGCAAATCCTCAAGCCTCCAGAGGTACTTACTGCCTCCAACTATATACCCTGTAAACCAATGCTGTCAGGCAGCATGCTGAGTCATCCCTGAGTTATTATTTATCTCATTACACAAATAGAGAATTCAACTTAAAAACTTTTTTTGCAAAAGAAACTAGAAACGGCTTTGGCACATCCTGGAAAATTCAAGTCTGGTAAAGATTTTTTTATATATTTTGAAAAGCGCAAAATTCTAAAACATGCCATTTTCCCCCAGAAAAGTACCAAAATATATTCTAAAACCAAAGGGAATGTGAAAAATGAAAGGTTGTTCAATTTAAATCATGTTGAATCACTAAACTGAGTCTCCACTGACTCAGTTCTGTAGACAATAAGCATCAATAAATATATAAATTTCCTGGCCTTGAGAGACTAAGCTAAAACAACTCTAGTCACGCTTTTCCCTTGGGAGCTTTCAAATGTTACCTCTCCCAAATTCTGTAATGTCAAGATTGTTTAAGCACCAAAAGAGTTGGGGCAACTGAATGTAGCAAGGCACCTGAAATCATTTACTTAAGTGGATTTTTGCAGAATGAAGTGGAAAGAGGAACGCCCATGTTGACCAATAACAGAACTCAGGCCTATAGCCCAGCCTGCCTTTATGCTGAACCAGTGACTTTCAATCTTGGCTGTACACTAGAACATAAGCAGATCCAGGCCACACCTCAGACCAAATCCATTAGTATCTCTGGGGGTGGTACCCAGGCACAAGCATGTTTTAAAACTCCTCAGGTGATTCCAACGAGCAACCAATCTGGAGAACCTTTGCTCTAAAAGTAAGAAATTGACTCCTGTGGGCGCCTGAGTGGCTCAGTCCTTAAGCATCTGCCTTCGGCTCAGGTCATGATCCCAGGGTCCTCTGATTGAGCCCCGCGTCAGGCTCTCCGCTCCGCGGAAAGCCTGCTTCTCCCTCTCCCACTCCCCCTGCTTATGTTCCCTCTTTCGCTGTGTTTCTCTCTGTCAAATAAATAAATAAAATCTTTAAAAAAAAAAAAAAGAAAAGAAACTGATTCCTATGTAAGTTAGAAAGGGGCCCGAATGCAAATAATTTTCTGTAAATTACTTGGTACAATAGAAAAAAAATTGTAAAGACAAAAGATGATTGATAATCATCTTGCTTCTTTATGACTTAAGATTCTATCAGGATAGTGTTTTTTGCTGATACTATATTGACTGAGTTAACAGCTACCTCCTTCACTGATCCCACACAAACTAAAACATTATTCAGAAAATATGCGATGGTTTTCCAAAGCAGAAACAAAACTATCTCAACAAAGCAGAAGATGCAGATTTTTGTCTCCTTTTTCTTCTTTTAGTGGACTTCTAAAAAGTTAACATAAAATTCTGCTCCCATATCATTTTTGCCAAAATTCCATGTTTAATGTAAATGTTAATGCAGCATTATGTAGTATTTGGGATACATTGGTAAAGGCAAAACTTAAAGATTATAAAAGGGATAAGACATTTACCAGTTCTTCCATTTCCGGTTAGATGGCCACCATCTCCATCTTCATAAACAGCAATAACAGTAATTTTATATGGAGTATCAGGTTGCAGCGGCTGCAGCATCACATTATTCCTTCTGCCTGGGACTGTGGTCTGTAGGGAAGTTAAATTACAAATTAATTATCAGCCAGAGGCCTTCCAGATCAAAAGACAACACCGTTTTATTTCTATAAACAGCAACGGTTTCTTCATGTTTTGCTTCTGTTACACAATGCTCATGTCAAGGTCTACACTGTTTCTGTGCAGCATGCAAGAATGGTTTGAGGGTCAGAGAGATCTGAGCTCGAATCCCAGATCAGCCATTTACCAGCCTTGTGACTTCCTGTCTCTGGAGGAAGTTGTGAGGAGGAAAGGTAAGACCACGCATGACACCTCGGTGCACACTACTGACTACTGCAGCACACAGCAGCCCTACGTTTGTCTCCATCTCCCATCTGTGTGTTACATTTTCATGCATGCCTGCAACAAGTATGCACCACGCAGCCACTGTGGGCCGGGCGCAGTGATCGCCGCTGGGAATGCATTGGTGAGCACACATGCGCTCTGAGCCTGCCCTCAGGAGTATCAGCTTGGCTGATAATAATTAGGTGGAAAAGATGAAAAACAGGAAATGGAAAATACATTCAACTACCTCCATGAAGAGGATGCAAACCAGATAAATCTCTCAATCTCTCTTCCAACACTATGCTTTACTTCTACAAACAACGTGCCTTGCTTATGCCAGTGATTCGCAGCACCAAGTCCCCTGGTTACAAAGAGTGAACTGGGGGGGATTATATTTTAATGTTTTCAGAAAGTGGGGAGAAGTCAAGTACTCGTCCGTGGCAATGCTGAATAAACGCTAAAGCACCAGCTTCTGTGCTTTGGCAAACTAAGTGTGGTAATACTGTTTATCTCATTTTGATCAGAAACTCTAAATGACAGTTACATGTGTTTCTGATGAATAAAAATGCAAGTTTGAATTAAAGCTTAACATATCAAGTTCAAATAGATGAAACATAACATGGGGAGAACAAAGGTGGAATGATCCAAGAGGGTCTGTGGCAAAATGGTTGCAAACCACAGACCTAACCGCTTTATTATCAGTATTTTGTGTAATTTTCTCCTGACCTATGACTTCTATCAATCAGTACGCTTTTTAAAGAGTGGTGAGTTTTTCCATCCATAGCAAATGGATATGCCTGGTGAGGGCAATGAGGAAGCTCCAAGAAACCTAAATCTGGTTCTCGAGAGATAGTGTGACACACAAAAAGTTTGAAACTAATATGAGAGTATGTATATTCCAAAACCAAAGTGTAATGAAAAATGTTAAATTTAAAGAAAAGAGACATCAGTTAGCACTTGAATACTTAAGTGGTATCTTGTAGAGAAATGAGATTTAAAGAAAGGATAAGATTTGGATGGTCACATCTTTTGAACATTAAGTAGCTCAGAATATTAGGTATCATGTCTCACTAGACCCAGTTCCATGAATAAAATTTGGTGGCTAGAAATATGCATTTCATGCAATAAGACAATTTTCCAATCTGGCTTTAGAACAGAAATGGGCCCAAAGACATTGATTCTCTGTAACGTGGGAGGCCACATTAGACGCATTTGAGTGTTCCCAATATCATGTCAGAGGAAGTCATATAATACATGACTGTCACACAATTACTCAACTGTAATCACAGTACACTCCCAAAGAAAAAAGCTTAATTTCACCTTCCAACCAGGTAAGAGTTTACAAAATGCTCAACTAAGTGAGAAGTGGACTCACATATTCATCAATGGGATCTCCAACAGTGGGAGAATAAATGATCCTGTATTGCTGAACTGGCCCATCAGCATGATCCCAGGACACAGAGAGGCTATTGGTTGTCTCCCCAAAGACTCTCATATTTCTTGGTCCACTTCGTGGTACTACATAAATAAAAATACAATCAAGTTAGTTGCCTGCCTGTGCGCCCAGTGGACATGGGGGTGGCGGGAGGGGTATAAAAGAGTTTTACCCGGGTCAGATTAAGGAAGTCATTTGTGGGAGTTTCACACTCATTAGGATGTTTACGCCCTTATGATAAAATATAGACCTCCTCTGGTTTTAATGTGAAACCATAAACAACAGAAAGTGCTACATTTCAGAGCTACGGTTACATGCTGAACTTTCAGTGACATTGAGCTAGGTTTGAGCTTAAATATAGAGATGGGGAGAGCAAGGGATTATCTTAAACTACTATAACCACCTCCTGTTTAATGAAACATAGAGGCGGAGCCCTCACATATCTAAAGTGCCCGCTTGGTGACAAGACTCACTGCAGGGCAGAAGAGAAAAGCCTCTCCTTAACTTAAGTCCCAGATGAGAAAATGGCCCACAGCAGTTCACTCAGCCCCGACGGCTGTCACGGGCCCAGAGCCTCAGCCTGGAATTTGAATGTGGGGATGCCCAGGCAGAATGGCATGCCCAGGCCTACCCTCACCTGTGCAGAGGTAGAGAAAGCTCTCACCACCTCTCTCTCACCACCCGCCTCCCTCTTCTCACTCACTCACAGAAGCCCTGCCAACCGAGTTACAAGGGAATGGGGTGGAGAAAGGATTTCTGCCTCACGCGTTCGGCCCTGGCCAGGGCTGGGATTCCCCTCTCCATCCGAGTAGAGAGCTATAATGTTCACGGAATAGGGTGTGTCGGGAATCAGCCGCTCCAGGTGAACCGTGCGCGTGTTTCCTGGCACCACAATCTGGAGGGGAGGAAATGCCAAATTCTGCTTGACAGCAACTCAAATGCTTATCAGGTCTTCTATTAGTCAACATAGTAACATTTATAATAAAAAGCTGAGCCTAGGCACATCAGAAGCTAACTACTATACTTCCTCGTGAGATCCGTCAA
The DNA here is from genome assembly GCF_002201575.2 of Neomonachus schauinslandi. Classification (NCBI taxonomy): domain Eukaryota; kingdom Metazoa; phylum Chordata; class Mammalia; order Carnivora; family Phocidae; genus Neomonachus; species Neomonachus schauinslandi. The sequence continues at coordinate 81,616,295 of NC_058410.1, read as the reverse complement.
AGCCACACCGTGAGATACAATTTCTCCTCAGAAATTCCCCCTCCCCCAAAAAAGTGAATTCACACTCACTAAGCTAATAAACATACTGAGCTACCCTTACTAGCTTCAATCATCTCTCATTTATGTTTATTGTGAAGATTCCCAAATACAACATCCAGGACTCATGGTAGTTACCTACAGAGCATCCCGAATGTTAGTCACACATAAGAGAAGGGGTCCCCCACACACGCTAGTAGGGAAGAGATTTGGTGTTAAAATAGAGAGCCACTCCACAAATGGATAAGGGCAATGTTGTCCTACCATACACAGGGACAGGCAAATCATTTGTTTTTCTTTGTTCACCACCATTGTCCATATTTATAAAGACATAAATTAGTCTATTGATTTACTTTCCCTTAGGTGTTCTGAGACTACTCTTATTCAAATTAGTAGTTTCTGATTCTTACATTGTCAATCTACTTATAAAACTGAATAGTACTGGGAACAGAAAATAAACTGGACAATTTATAAGAGCCAGTGAAGGCAAACATTAAGATATTTTCATAACATGGGGCACCTGGGTGGCTCAGTGGGTTAAGCATCTGCCTTCGGCTTAGGTCATAATCCCAGGGTCCTGGGATCGAGCCCCGCATCAGGCTCCCTGCTCAGTGGGGAGCCTGCTTCTTCCTCTCCCCGTTGCTTGTGCACTCTCTCTCTCTCTCTGCACTATCTCTATCTCTCTCTCTCAAATAAATAAATAAAATCTTTAAAAAAAAAGATTTTCATAACAGAGACATTTCTATGTTACAACAAAAGCCCATATTGACAAGGTCTATCAATGATTTGCATTTACTACTGGGCTTTTTAAGTCGTATAGCTAATTTGTATTTTCCCAAAATTCATTTTTGCCAACTAACCCTGTAGTTAGTACACCTGCCTTGAATCATTAGGAACAACCATCTAAGCATTATTCATTATTATGTTCATCGGGAAAGGACATTTCCATGAGACTGGGGGCCACACCAACAGCTGACTTACTGTTCTGGCCCAGCAGCCATGGCAGGAGGCGCAGGGAATCTACACAATTCTTGGAATGAACTCATAGAGGACAAAATACTTACAGATTCCGAGGGTCTCGTGCCAGCCACAGGAGAATACACGATGTGATACTGTTGCACGGGCCCGGGCGCGGGGTCCCAGCGGACATCGAGGCTATTTGGCGTCGGATTGTACACGTGGACATTCCTTGCCAGCCCTCTCACCACTGAGGAAAGAAAAGCCGACACATCTATGCTGAAGTCTGTTTATATACGTTGAGCTTTCACGATCACTTCTCTAGGACTTACGCTCTGTAACAGGATAAAACACTGTCCTCCTTCTATTTCTAATTATCTACACACAAAAGCAGATTAAAACCCTCCACATCCAAATTTAGTCGAAGTTAGCCAATTATGGCCTTTGTCGATATGGAAGCAAAGTTGTTGCCGATAAAAACAAGCTAGTAAAAGTAGTAGTACTGGACTGGCCATAAAAGGACAAGGAATAAGGGACAAGAATCTGGAAAAGAAGCTTTGGTTTTACAACACAGATAATGGAGAGAGAGAGAAAAGGAATTGTAGTGTCTGCCTTCTAAGTACAAACTGACAACAGCTATGAAGCCCATCTAATTCAGTCCTCTGGCTTCAATTATTCATTCTTTCATTCATTCCTTCTTCATACAAGAAATAGCTACTGCTGTGTTCTGTGATTAAAAGAAAAGGCAAGGGCACCTGGGTGGCTCAGTTGGTTAAGCGACTGCCTTCGGCTCAGGTCATGATCCCGGAGTCCGGGGATCGAGTCCCGCATCGGGCTCCCTGTTCAGCGGGGAGTCTGCTTCTCCCTCTGACCCTACCCCCTCTTGTGCTCTCTCTCACTCTCTCTCAAATAAATAAATAAAATAAAATCTTTTTAAAAATTTTTTTAAAAAATAAAAGGCAAAAGTAGGGAAAAATAGAACATACATTCAGTTCTCAATTAACTGCCCCAAGTGGGACTTAGAAAAACATACAAATTAAATCCATGTATTAACCCCAAAGTCCACTTGAGTCGACATCTAGAGCACTAATCTCTTACCAAAAGAAGCCACCCATACTTGCTTCCTTTTAGCCATCAGCAAGTATATTTTTAAAGCCAAAGAAATTATTTATTAGTATGCACAAAAGCCTGTAAGCACTATCATGAAGAACAGTAAAACTGCTATAAACTTGTTTCTCAAGATGTTAACAGCAAACGAAAGCACACAGAATTTTGATGACCAAAAGCACTTCATGAGCAAACCAGAGAAATGTGCAATCAAGTAATGTGATAAACAATTCACACTCTCAAAGCCAATTACAAAGCACTGCTTCACACAAATGTATAAAGCACAAAGCAAAGCAAAATGAACTTTCGTCAGTGAAAGAGAATGACTGAAATAGCAGACTGACGATGGTATGCACATTCATAAATCCTGATAGTATCATTTCAGTAGAAAAACACCATAATAAATGTGTTATTTCATACATCGAAGTGTTAACAGTTGGTGGTGTTTGGAAGATAAATCATGGGTAATTGGTATATATTTATTTTATCATTCAGAATTTTCAAAATTTTCTTAGTGGGCCTATGTGGCCTTTATAATGAAAAGCAAAATTTATAATGAAAAAGCTAAATTTTTCTTCCTTCTCAACTTACATGTCCTTCCAGTATCTGATGTGCGTCCTCCATCACCTTCAGTATAAACAGGAACTACTGTAACGGTGTATGGGGTATCTGGCTGCAGATTCCTAAGAATGGCGTAATTGGTATTCCCAGGGATTGGTACCTAAACATTTTAATAAACGTAAAGCACTTGATTTGAAAAACTTGTAAAAGAAATAATACCTCAAACAATGTAATACGCAAAATACTAACTCAAGACCAAGTCAAGAAGCAAGTTCTGTAATATTGGGATATAAGGTGCACCCCATATGAACTGTTACAAGAGGTTATAAAGACTTCTCTAGACCCTTAAACTCACTCTAGGATCCCCCTTTAGAACTTCCAGAAATAATTACCTCCCCCAGCTCAATCCCCCCCTCTTCCCCATCACCCTGGCACTAAGGCAACAATCTATTACCCTCTGTCAAGTTCTAGTAAATGAATACGAACTTCTTCAACCCTAAAGCAAATCAGTTAACATTTTTAGCTCAGCTTTTAAAGCATTCAGCTATAGTTTAAATAAACATGTAATTTTCACTCCAGGATGTAATTACCAGTTCCTCTGGACCACCTGCTGCTGGTGCATAGAAGAGCTTGTACTGACGAGGGTTTCCCTCCGCATGGTCCCAGCGAACATTCAAGGTGCTGGTAGAAGGGTCATACACTCTGAGGTTCCTCACAGTATTCAGAGGTTCTGCAATGCACAGAAATCACATGACACTATGATCCTAACCACCAAGCACACTTGAAATGCAGGTACCTTGATATTTCCAAGGCACCTTGAACATGGCAGGGACCCCCACAGTGGGGCCCCTACAAATATTTGTTGAAGTAGTGAATAAATAAAAGAAAGTCTGTGGTAATCTGGTACATATGTCTCCTCTCCACAAGATATTTTTGTCCCAGGGTGGTTTTTTGTTTTAGTTTGTTGTTTTTTAATCCTAGAAAGTAATAAATGTCTTTCTCCATAAACAGAGACCGGTAACTCCAAGCAAGGACATTAAAAGCAATTAATATCATTTTTAAAAATGCATTAAAATTTGATTAGCAAAACCGAGTCACCCCACTGTTTCCAGGTAAAGATGGGATTCTGTGGTAGTTATTAAAGAAGCTATAGGAGTCTGGTACTTACTGGTCTTGCCTCTTCCCGTCATCCGACCTCCTTCGCCATCAGGATAGAGGGAGGACACAGTGATGGTGTAAGGAGTATCAGGCTTCAGTTTCTGCAGGACCACACTGTTCTGCCGCCCCCCGATTGTGGTCTGGAGCAAAACAGGGCTAAGTGTTAGCCTTGTTCTCCGTCTCACTGATCTGTTAGAGAAAGCTCTTTCTGCAAGGGAGCTGTTTGAGACCCTGGCCAAAATCTGGAAACACATACCACACTGAAGGTTTAAAGTATATCTTATGGTATCATTTTTTTTAAATTTTTTTATTAACATATAACGTATTACTTGTTTCAGGGGTACAGGTCTGTGATTCATCAGTCTTACACAATTCACAGTGCTCACCATAGATAGTTATGGTATCATTTTAAATGTAAAATATGCACCTTAAATCATAAAAGGCACTCTAAGCCTTAAACTGGTGACCTCAAAAAGATATTCCAACTTGCTCGCCACCAGCACAGCAAAATTTCATCCAAAACACATTTCACAGATCTCTTCCCCCAAAAGGCATTAATCATGAGTGAGCTGGAAAGGAGCTTTAAGATAGCAAAGAACTGCCAAGTATTAGAGGCTCCACACCGTTTGCTACTATTTTTACTTTTGTACAGGGTTTTTTTTTATTTGCTTTAGAAAACACATTAAAATCATTCAGCAGAAGATCTAAAACTTTGATATTTCCCCCCCACAAAACTGCCATTCTAACAGCATTAGCTGTGCAAACTATGTGATGGACCCTTGGCCAGACCACACTGAGGCCGTGGTTCCCAGCCATCTCTGTGATACCAGCCTAGCGGTATGAAGCTTTTCAATTTTCTCCAATTACAGAGTTTGGAATTTTTTATTCAGTGCTTAAGGCCATCTAGCTATCTTGTTGAGAGAAAATTGGTATGATTTGTTAACAGTCTACCAAATTCAAATACTTATGTGATACTAATTAAAATCGTATGAAAATGGCCCGCTGCCCACAAAGAGTGCACATCTGGAAGGCTGGATGCGCTAGTAACAGTCCAGATGTTTCCAACTTACCACCCATCAACTCTTTGAGTTCCAGAGAAAACCTCAATGAAACACTGCACTTATCCTCAATATGAGGCAAATTGAACAACAGTGGCTAATTTTACTAAATTGAATATTTGATGTTATGAGAGAAAAGTATCAACATCTGTACAAGCCATTTGATATTTAACAAATCTGAAGGCGTCCACTTAGTAGAACTAGCCCTATGAGTAAGCTGTCTACCTACTTCTCCTGTCCAAATCTCCAAAATGATTCTAGTATCAGTGATTCATTACTTTATTTCATGGACTAGCAGTAAAAGGCAAATATCCCTAAGAATAACAAACCTCGAGGGATTATCAGCTAATACTTTCCAGAGAATGAGTTTATGAGACTCCTTCAAGTTGTGACAAGCCCCTGCGAGACAGTAAAGAGACTAAGGACAGCAGTTGGAGGGTTGCTATCACCGAGCAGGGAAATGCTGAAGACAAGCCCCCCCTGCTTTATAGTTTTACCTAAATCTGGCCTGGCATAGGAAAAAGAAGTTCTGTTTCTGACATGAAAATATCAGTTCATCCAATGTGTCTTATCTTATTTCCTACAAAAGCCAGTTGACTACAGTTGGTATTTAGTTTATTATTGGTAACCTATTTAATTAGACAAAATTTCTATCCAAAAATACTACCTAAAACCAATTGTATGGAAACCTCAAAAGATCAACTCAAAAGTTACACTGAGGATGGGAGAGTTTCTGGTTCAGCTAAGCTCACTTAATATGCAATATCAGAAACCTTTAACCACTGCCAGCATCCACCCTTGCTAACATCTCTAAACTGGGAAGATGTAGAACCCATTTGCTGGAGCTCAGCAAGTCAGGTGACTAACTGATAATAACTCATCTCTCTCTCTAAGACATGTGAGGAAATACTATAGCCCAAAGAATGTCAACAAAATACTAGGCCTTACCAAAAGAGGCATTTGAAATAAATCAGGAGGCATCCCCCCCCTGGCATAAAAAATCATGAGGTTTTCCTGACCTATGATCATATATGTGCAGTTCTAGTCATACATTTCACAAAGCAAATCTGGAGAAGGTTCAAAAACAGACAACTAACGTAAGCAAGGTAAATGGACTAGGACTCTGTTAAACAAGGGAAGATCAGAAAGATAAAGAAGATGAAGGCTATTGACAGTCATACCATCTTTCTCAGAAATCTCCATTTGGATAAATATAAAAATGATAAACAGATCTAGATCTGGAAACTCCAGATATAAGAGATACCTTGTGATATGCAAAAACTGGAAAATTACAATAACAGAAATTTGGCAAACTTTAAGTATTTGATTAAGTTAGAGAGATCAGATTAAAAATCTAAAGACCAGAAAAACCTAGAAATCTTCATAGATAATCCACCCTAACAGTTTTTAAGGGAAATGTCTATGCATGAAGTACATGCCTGATGCTGTGGGGCCACCTACGATGAAAAGCAACTTTCATCCCCCATGAGAATGTCCACTGAGTTCCCGTCAGGAATTGAGTCAAATAACTCCATTCATTACGGTAAATTTTGCATCTCTCAAAGTAGTATGACTAACTACACATTTGCGGTGGGGCGGAGGGGGGGAAGGAGTTTGAGGAGAAGAGGTAGAATTTGTCCAAGTTATTATTTTTTTTCAAAAAAATTACCGTTTGCTCATTGCCTTCTCCTGTTGAAGGCTGGTAAGTGATTCTGTATTTCTGCACACGACCACTGGCAGGATCCCACTTAACAGTCAAGCTGTTAGAGGTTGCGTTGTACACCTGAAGGTTTCGTGGGCCACTTTTTGGAGCTGAAAAAAGATTGTTGAGAAACAGAGTAAGCTCATAGAATGAGGCCTCCTCCCAAAATAAGCACCATTCACAAGAAAATCAGTATACTTTTAGGTGGAGCACTGGGTGTTATACGCAAACAATGAATCATGGAACACTACATCAAAAACTAATGATGTAATGTACAGTGATTAACATAACATAATAAAAAAAAGATTAAATTTGACCTCATGATAAATGATTGTCATGGAATCTTAAATGACTCCTTAACAAATGACAGTAAAGAAACGTTTTTCAAGAAAGGTTTTTTAAAAAGGTTCCAATCAATGCCTTCCAATTTAAAAGCAGAAAACCTATTTACGATGGATTTTGTGGTATTTTCCATTCATTCACTTGTTCATTCGTTCATTCATTCATTCATGATTTGGTCATTCATACAGCTCAGCAAATTAAACTCTTACCTTGTGTTGTTAAGGGTATCAAACGTGCTAACATAAAAAAAAACAGAATTTGGGGAAATATTACTAATATAGCTATAGCTCTATTACCTTAATTAACTTTAAAATAACAATGTCCTACTTGAAAGCTGAACACCTACGTGTGCGCTCACTGCCGGTCAGGTCATCGCTTTCTGACTCATCGGGGTAAATGGCAGTAACAGAGACTTCATAGAGAGTGTTCGGGTTCAGGTTTTCAAACACCAAAGTATTTTCATCTCCATTTAAGATGGTCTTAGTGAAAGAGAAAAAAAAAAACAACACAAAATTAAGTCACCATGTCTCTCATACTCTCAATGACAGTTTGTTGACATTATTTAGTCAGATGTTCTTCCATCTTTGATGCATGCCAGGAGTTCAAATGTCACTAATAGGAAAGGAGGCTTTTCAGGCAACAGGGGTAATACGTATTTCAAACAAGATTCCTTGTCATGAAATAAGATGTTTTTTAAAAAGGGAAAGAAGGGAAGGAAGGAAAGTAGGAAGGAAGGAAGGAAGGAAGGAAGGAAGGAAGGAAGGAAGGAAGGAAGGAAGGAAGGAAGGAAGAAAAAAGGGAGAAAGGAAGAGTGGGAGGGAGGGAGGGAGGAAGGAAGAGAATTAACTTTACCTCCATCTTATCAGAGCTTCCAAAAGGTGCCCAGGTTATCCTGTAGAGGGACACATCTGAAGCTCCATGATCCCAAGTCCCTCGGAAGCTCTCTGGTGTTACTTCGGTAATCCTTAGGTTTGTTGGGGCTGGCACGGTGCCTATCATGAGATGAAGCAGGACTAAGTTTCTGAACAGACAATATAATTAAACCACCTTGTTTTATTTTCATGGACATGAGGAAACAGGCTGAAAACATTGTTTAGAACCAAGTATCTTACCAATTCAGTTCATCTGAAAGGGAAGTATAAGAGAAAGCTCCGAAAATTTCAAACACCATATGGATATAATAGGTTACTATTTGTATTCCATTAAAATGGATTTAAAAAAAAAGTACCTCTTAGTAAGACTCTTCTAACCCAGTTAACCCAGTTAATCATTCTGCATCGCACACATTTTTTTTTCAATGTCATATTTGAAAGCTGAACATCTACATGTCACAACCATGGACTTGATCACACAGCAGTACACATAAGCACAAACATTGGTATTAATTATCAGAGAGTGCATGGGCTATCATGGTCTATGAAATATTATGATCTAAGTAATCCATGCATGAGGTTTTCCTAATGCTAAACCCAAGTGAAACAGACTGTACTGACCATGTCCAGAGATGGGAATAACCCTACAGTGCAGATGACTACTGAAACCCCAGTTAAAAGCCCCTCCATTACCCGGCACTCTAGTTAGTTCGCAGCACAAAGAATCTGGAAGGTCTGCCCTCAGTTCTGAACTTTCATCATCAATTATTTCTCTACATACTACTGACCAAAGCCGACTACACAAAATCCAGGGCCATCAAAAATGTATTTCTAATAATGACAATGAAAAGGCTCATTGAGATAAAATGAGTGGTACCACTTCCATAAGCACAACTGAAAACAAACCACTGTTAAGGATGCCCTTTGGCTACACTGAAAGTTATTAGGAAATCTTAAGGATTAAAAAACACATATTGAAAGTATTGATTTAGTATACTAAATTACCTGCAATCACTAGTCTTTTTTCCTGACTTTTTTTTTTTTCTCTACTACACCTGTTATGCTTGTGCAAAGCTATCAGGCTACTCATATGTACCAGTTTTCATGTCCAGACACTGCCCTTACCAGGTAAGAACCGACGCCAAGAAGGCAAGTGAGATTGCTAAGAGGGATCACGTGGCAAGAAAGAAGCAGACGTAGATACGGTCTGATGTTAAGGAGGAAGCTGTGCCATTTGACAAGAGGCCCGATCATGTATAGACAGCTCGGTATGAAAGGAGAAGCTTTTGAGGCTCTAGTGAGGGAGTTACAGGACAAGGAAGTAAAAGTTCCAGGTTTGGACTGATCCCACCAGTAGCTTACCAGATGAAGCAGGGCAAGTCATTTAAATTCTCTTGACCTGTGCTGTCTACTATCAGAGTCACTAGCCATATACAGCCACTGAGTACTTGAAATGTGGCTAGTCCAAACTGAGATATGCTGTAAGTGTAAAATTAACGCACACTGGATTTCAAAGAATTATTATGGAAAAAAATTATGTGAAATAACTTAATAATTATTCTACTGATACATGTTGAAATGATAATATTTTTGATATATTGGGTTGAATATAATACATTATCAAAATTAGTTTCCCCTCTTTTTACTTCTTCAAATGTGGTTACTAGAAAATTTTGAATTATGTAAGTAACTCTCATTATATTTCTTCAGAGCACTGCGGGCTCTAGACCTCAAGTTCTTAACCACTATTCGAGTAGGAAGTTATGTGCTGAGCACAGTGCCAGGCACTGGAGATGCAAAGTTGTACAAAGTAGGCAGTGTCTCTGCCTTCACTGGTGGGGGGAGGAAGGGGAAAGCAGAATAGATAGGAAAAAACCAACAGGCAATCATAATTGGGTTAAATACTATGGAAGTACCCTGATAGGGAAAGAAAGAGACATCTCCGGAAGCAGCAACAAAATAGAGCAGGTGAAGAGGAGCCTAGGTGGGCTGCCCTGCATCTCCCCTGCCTCTCCACTGTTCAAGCCTCCCCTTCACCTGACATCCAACAGCGTGCAATCTGAGCGCCACTTACCTTGCCTTCCCTACATCATCCCATGTGTTGTCAATTAATTTTTCTTATCTCCACAATGAAATCATGAACTAGTAAGGGCAAAGATACTTGTATTTTGTTACCCCTGATAGCACTTTACCTCCAATAAGATCGCAAAAAATCTTTGATCACTAACACAACTTTCCCAGAGAAAATGTCCAACATGCATCAAGAATATACTTCCTCCCCATTGCTCCCCTCACCCGCATGCATGTGCACACCCCCACACGCAAAACACACACATACATACACCAGTTAAGTATCTGGAAGATGAATTAATGACAGTGGTTGATAGAATAATAGGAGGATAAAAATTATCATAAAAGGAATGGACATGTTGAATCACCATATTGTATACCGAAAACTAATGTAACACCATATGTTAACTATAGTGAAATTAAAATAAAATTAAATTAAAATTTGAAAACTTAATTGAAAAATAAAAATGAATAAATAAATAAAAAGAATAGACATGAAGGTGGAAGATGGGAAGAAAATAAGTGAAAAGCAATCTGTGAATTCAAATATTAAATACTCAAAAATAATAGCACCAAGCAACAAAATGACCCAATAAGTTCAGTTACACAGTCACGTGATGTCATTTCTTAATTATCAGTGAAGCATGATCACAACTTACGGGTAGTTTCCTGAGCAGTCACTGGGGGAGACTCCCCCTCGTCATACACTGCGGAAACATCTACTGTGTACAGGGTTTGTGAGATGAGGTCTTTGAGAGGGGTGCTGGTCCGTGACCTGTCTACCTCTACCTGTAATAGAGCAGTGGAACAATTTTAGGAAGGGTCTAGTTTTAACATGTCTGCTGTTCACTGTATCTCTTAGCACAAGAGCATAAGAATTGTACTACAAAAAATAGCAATGTTTTCCAATATGCATAAGAGTCCAGACCTGGAGACAGTTTAAATGCTTCCAAAGTGGGAAAATGTATGTCCTAGAGCTCTATCTGAATGCTAGGGTTCAGTAAATAATGACCGTCTACAGATTCAAACAACCTAATCATTTTTCACCAGGAGTTTCTCTGTTTCCCTTTGTATCACTGCCTTATTTCTCTCAGAAATGTTCTCCTGTGCATTATCTCATTTGCTGTGCACAAGAGCCCTGTGAGACCCACTGGTCACTGTGCCTCTTTTGAAATTGAAACCTAGAATGAAATGAATGCGTGCATATGTATAAATTAGCTTTGGTGTAATCCAACTGACCAGCACAGTCACTAACTAGGGGCTTACAGGAACTATTTCTATCTTCCAAAAATGTCGCTGAGATTCTGACATTAATACGCCCCCAAGCACACATAAGTTTTAAACCCATTCTCTAATGAAAGCCCTCAATTTGCTCCCACTTTGAATTAGGTTGTCATGGAAACAGGTATCTGCCCCAACATCATCTCATGGCCAAAAGGACACTCCTCTAAGAATCTATTTATTTACCTTTCTCTAGTTCTGCTCCACTGTCCTATCTTCCTATTATCTGACAAACTCCCCTCTTCTTTCCTGCACCCCTAACTGGCTTTTATTTTTAGACACATTATCATATGATATTTTTTAGTAATTCACAGAATGCAGAGCACCATAAAAGATATCTGGATGAGAAGGAAGTACCATCTACATTCTATGACTCTTTGTCTACTAAGGGATGATGATTTTGAGAGTAGCATCACAGAAGAAAACATTTCTAAAATAAATACAACACAATCCAATATATTATCGATATTCAAAAATTGCTCTACCACTATAACAAGCTTTCAACACTATTTAATAAAGTGACAAATATTCAAAACATGCTATCCTCTGTACTTGTTTGGGTTCTGTTGTTAAACCTACTAGGAAAACGAATATTTCCAAATCCATTCTAATCTTCAGCCTACCTCTTTGACATCGTCTTCTGGTGTTTTGTAGCGGACGATATATTTACGGACTTTTCCAGGCGCGTGTTCCCATAAGACATTCATGGTGCTATGAGCCACATCTCTGAGCCTCAGATCTCGAGGTTTGGGTAAAGGCACTGGAGATGCATCAGAAATGAGGTCCACAGGTGGCTCTCAACCACACAGCTCTAAAGCAGTCACACAAGCTTTCAAGGAGTTGTTTAGAGAAAATTAAACTGTGTGCAGCAAAATAACTTCAAACAAATAGCTCTGATGATAAAAGTACTATGATCCTACCAGGTAGAGCTCAAATCCTTTTAAGAAGGATTGTGTTTTAATAAGATAAGCTGAAATTGTTATTGCAATTCTAATTTCTCTTTTTAATGTAAACTTCTACTCTATTTTCATAAGCTCTTACTTACTGCTCAGCTAGAGTAAATCATGATTCACCACAAATGTACCACCACAAAAGCTCATGTTTCTTCCTCAGATATTTAAATCAGTTAAGATAGAAAACAAAATCAAAAGACTTATGCTCTCTTAAGAATAGAAAATGATAGAAAAACAAATGGTTATGAGAGTGAAGAATGAAGACAGGCCAAAATTAAGCACCCGATAAGCTTATAAGAAAATCCACAGGGACCTAAATTGTTACAAGAAAATCCAATTGATAAATTTTTGCCAAGTCAAAGTCTTACCTTAAAAAGAGTAGAGATGAGGATAACTAACAAAGAAATTTTCTTTTGTTATGAGACAGATCTCACTTTCTAGCTGCCTGTTGACCAATTTCCTTTAGTCTCTCATTTCAACTCTGTACATACATCTCTCCTCCTGAATGTCTCCCTCCACTTCCATGATTCTGCACCTTTGTCCCTTCAATGTTTTTGTCTCTCAGCATCTCTCTGTGGCCTCCCTTCCTCCACTGGTGCAGTCAACTCCGTATCAAACCCATGACCACACTTGCCTTTCATCCCACTATGACTTTTGGATCTTCTCTCCCAGCACTTTGAGAATACATGTCTCCATCCCTAGCTGGCTTCCCACTCTTTCCATCTGCCACTACCCCATTTCTGCAAAACCACCAGGGTCTAATATATAAAAATTGATTATTTGTAGTCAATGAATTTATACTGTCCCACCCTTCAGGGGCTCTTTCTCTTTTCTGCCTTATCAAGCTTCTCAGTCCCCCTTCTCCCTTGAAGATTTCTTTCATCTTCTTAATTTCCTTAGAAATGTGGGCTGAGCCTCAAATTTAAGCCTAGTCATCTATCTCATCATGATGTCAACAAGCATAAAACAAAATGTCCAGCCAGGAAAGGCAAGGGTCCTAAGTGCAATCCTTATCATGCCTCAAGAAAAAGCACCTAAATGCCAGTGAAACAAACCAAAAACACAAAAGGGACTGATCAACAAACACAAGAGAAGTGCAAACCACAAAGGAGTCCACATGCTCTGCGCCGCCTGGTATTACCTAGTGGTACATTCTCAATATCTAGCATAGTGACTGGAGTATAACAGATGATCAATACATTTTTGGATTGAGTCAACTGATTAACTCACTTAATTGAAACAGACTTTTCCATATGTGCCATAAAGTACCTACTTCAGCAAGAACTTGGAACATCTTAATCTTAAGTCTAGTATATCTTCCTCCAAAATTACACTCACCCAACATTCCCTTCTCACCAGTGCTATCTACCCAACTTCATGGATCTACAACAGTATCAACTTTAAGATGTACTGTCATTTTATGCTCCATGCCCTGACACTTGGCCAAAAGTACACCATCAATTGTAAGAAACATCTCAGTATCAGCTGTGTTTAATGTGAAAAAGAAGGACATCCTAGGGTCAATTTAAGATGCTGTCATAAGTCCAGAGTTAATTTTAATTCTCAAGTTTGATTGCCATAAGGAATAAATAACCCTATTACTTATGCATAAATTATCAAATTATCGATAGCACCATTGGGGGAAAGAAAAATCCTAATGAACATTATGTTTACAGCAATAAGGAAAGAAGGAATGCTGGCAATATCTTACACGTGACTTCCCGAGCAGTAACAGGTTCGCTAGTGAGGTCGTGCAAAGCAGCCTGGACTGTGACTGCATACTCGGTGTTGGGAAAAAGATCAGTCAGTGGCACGTCATTCACTGTCGGCCCCACACGCATCTGCATATGGACATGCCAAAGGGAGATAAGACATTCAAATCAAATGTTTCCACTTACTGGGGATAGCCCATTACAACCTATTTGTAACCGCTAGATGATAGCACAACTTTTCTTTTTCATCTCTCTGAAATGAATTTACTTCTTCATGCCAATGTTTCTTAAAATGTGTCACAGGCCCCAAGTCTAATTTCTATTCTTCTGTTTTGCATATAAAGTTATAAATGCATTCATATGCATATGCAGTTTAATGCGGACTCGAAAACTATAAAGTCTCAGAAAGACCTAATGATAAAGAAACGAATATCTCCCACCTCTTTGGGTTTTCTTGGTTCGGTGGCATTGATGGGTTCGTACGACAAGGTGTAGCCAGTAGCCCCTCCCACTGGCTGCCATTGCACATGCATGGTGGTAGGGCTAACATCATAAATATTCATGCTGACCACGGGGACTGGTACTGTTGGAATGTAAAGGCAGACATCAGTCTAATTCCTGTCATTCTACTCATTTTTAATTGTTGTTTCCTACTTACTAAGTGATATTTATATATGCTAAATAGAGAATGAGTTGCTGTGAGAAGTCAGTGAGTGTCAATAGAATCCTTTCCTCTCCCCTGAAAAACCCAATCTCATTGTTTCATCTCATATTCAGGACTGCAAGTTACACCTACTTCATAGAGGAAGAAAGTTTAAATGTCAACTGGCATTCCAATAAGTCTGTATGGAAGCCAAAATAGATACCAACTTCCTGAGATTTCAATCTCTTTTTCTGGAATATCTTTAAGTTGACTATTTTCAGTCTACAATCATAGAATTTCATACATAAGTAACCAGCACAGTATTTTACTTCAACTTTCATAAAAAATAAATTTAAGTGAGAATGTCATACATTAATAACTGTAACTTAGGGGATTCATGGGCTTTTTGAAGATAGGTTCGTGATACACAGTAAAAGATTTACAGTCTCCTCTTCATTTAATACCCATATAGCTTGGTATGTATTGTCCAAAGATTGAGTTTAAAATTTAAAGAAATTATCAGAGTAATCCTGCCCATTATGAAATACATTATTTTCCACCTCCTATGGTATAATATGAAGGCTAGTAAGAGAAAACATGGAGGAGGGGTTCAAGATGGCAGCATAAGAACACTCTGAAATCACTTCCTCCCATGGCTACAGTAAATTTATAGCTACATAAGAAATCAGATCCTCTGAAAAGGATCTGAGAACTAGATGAACAGTGCCTCCACAACAAAGATAAAAGAGACATATCAAGCAGGTAGAAGAGTAGAAACTCAGCCTTGCCCGGGACCCCACCCCAAGCATGGTGACCCACAATTGGGAAGGAATTCCCAAAATATGGAACTTTCCCTCAAGCAGTGAAAGGAGTGTGCCCCCCATCAAGCACCTTGATCTTTGAGTCCAGCACCTGAAAGAGAAGCCCCTAAAATGCCTCATTTTGAAAAGTCCAGGGAATGAAGTCCAGGGGAACCATAAAACTGTAGGGAATAGAGAACCTGTTCTTAAAGGGCTCACACATAAACCCACTTGCCCTGAGATCCAGCATAAAAGCAAGTTTGGAAAGTGCCTAGATCATAAGTGAGGCAGACGTGCTTACTAATCTTAAAGCAGCTGCCAGAGAGGGAGGAACCTGCAGTGACTTTCTCTAAGGACAGAAGCACTGGCAGGTGTCATTTTTGCAATCTCATTCTAACTTGCTAGTGACAGAACTTGAAGCACCATTTTTGGTGTTCTCCCTCATGTCTGCTAGCACCGGTGTGCATGTTACATGCTCCACCTACCCCAGTAGCAGTCACACCACAACCAGGCTGGGTGAGTGCCCCATATCCCACCTACCCTGCACCACAGCTGTGGCCCCACCACAGCCAGCAGGTGCACACAGTCCACACAAGAGATGTCCCACCCACAAGATGGGTGCCTGGCTCTGGAGGCCAGGGGAGACTGCACTCTGGACCCCATAGATCTTCTCCTACATAAGATCACTCCTTCAAGACTGGGAGAGGTAGCAGTTTTGCCTGATACATACACACAGAGAGTCAGGCAAAATGAAGAGAAAGAGGACTATATTCCAAACCAAAAAAACCGGACAAATTCCCAGAAAAAGATTTTAATGAAATGAAGATAGCAACCTACTCAATAAAGAGTTCAAAGTAATGGTCATAAAGATGTTCACTGAACACAGGAGAAATATGGATGAACACAGTGAGAACTTCAACAAAGAGATAGAAAATAGAAAAAAATACCAAACAGAAGTTATAACTGAAATGAAAAATACACTAGAGGGGTTCAACAGCAGAATGGATGAAGTAGAAGCCCAAATCAGTGGGCTGGAAAACAAAGCAATGAATCTCAACCAGACAGAGCAACAAAATGAGAAAGAATTTTAAAAAATAAGGATACCTAAAGGGACCTTTAGGACAACATCAAATGGTATAATATTGGCATTATAAAGGTCCTAGAAGGAGATGAGAGAGAAAGGGCCAGAAAAATTATTCAAAGAAATAGTAACTGAAAACTTCCCTTATCAGGGGATGAAAACAGACATTTGGGTTCAGGAAGCCCAGAGAACTCCAAATAAGATGAACCCAAAGAAAACCACACCAAGGCACATTATAATTAAAAGGGTGCAAGTTAAGAATAAAGAGAGAACCTTAAAATAGCTAGAGAAAAACAATTTATTCCATACAAGGGAAACCCCATAAGGCTATCAGATTTTTCAGCAGAAATTTTACAGGCTGGAAGAAAGGGTCATGACATATTCAAAGTGCTGGAAGTTAAAATTTTCCAACAAGAATTCCCTACCCAGCAAGATTATCATTCAGAATTGAAGGAGAGATTAAGAGTTTTCCAGAGAAGCAAAAGCTAAAGGAGTCCATCACCTCTAAACTGACCTTATAAGAAATGTTAAAGGGATTTTTCTACACTGAAAAGAAAAGACAATCATTAATAAGAAGACAATATATGAAAGTAATAATCTCACTGGAAAAGGTAAATAGATAGTAAAAGTAGTAGATCAATCACTGATAAGGCAAGTCTGAAGGTCAAAAAGTATGAAGGTCAAAATGTAGTAAAATTAATTAAAATTACAATAATTGGCTAAAGGACACATAAAATAAAAAGACATAAAATGTGTCATCAAAAATATAAAATATGGGGGATAAAAATGTAAAGCTTTGGAATGTGTTCAAATTTAAGTTGCTATCAATTTAAAAGAGACTGTTAATATACATAGGATGCTACATGTGAACCTCACAGTAACCACAAAGAAAAACTTATACTAAATACATAAAAGAAAATAAGAAAGGATCTAAGCATAACACTAAAGGAAGCCAACAAACAACTAGGGAAGAGAGAAAGAGGGAAAAAAAGGACAAAGAAGAACTTCAAAACCAGCCAGAAAACAACAAAATGGAAATAAGTACATAGCTATTGATAATTACTTCAAATATAAATGAACTAAATTTAGCAATCAAAAGACAAAGAGTGGCTAAATAGATTTAAAAGAAAAAAGAACTGTCTATATGCTACCTACAAAAGTCTCACTTCAGAAGTAAGGACACATACAGACTGTGAAGGAATGGCAAAAATTATTCTATGCAAATGGAAATGAAAAGAAAGATGGCATAGCTATATTCATATCAGACAAAATAGACTTAAAAACAAAAACTACTAAAAGACAAAGAGGAGCACCACATTACAATAACGGGATGAATCCAACCAGAAGATATAACATTTATAAATAAGTGTTTATTTACAAACACCCAACAAAAGAGCACGAAACTATAGAAAACAAATATTTGAAAACCTAAAGGGAGAAATTGAAAAGAAAACAACAATAGTAGGGGATTTTGACACCTCACTTATAGCAATGAAAGATCCTAAGACAGAATATCAACAAGGAAATATTGACTTTAATTGACACATTAGATCACATGGACATAATAGAAATGTATATAATAGATATATATATATTATGTATGTAGTATGTGTGTATATATATATATATACAAAATATTTCATCCAAAAGCCACAGAATGCACGTTCTTCTCAAGTGCACATGGAACATTCTCCAAGATAGATTACATGTTGGGCCACAAAGTAAGTCTCAGTAAATTCAAGAAGACTGAAATCACATCAAGCATCTTCTCTGACAACAGTAGTAAGAAACTAGAAATCAATTATAATAACAAAACTGGAAAAAATACAAAAACATGAAAATCAAACAACATACAATGGAACAACCATGAGGTCATCAAGAAAATCAAAGGAGAAATCAAAAAATACCTAGAGAAAACTGAAAGAAATATAACATACCAAAATCTGATATGCAACAAAAGAAGTTCTTAGACGGAAGTTCATAGCAATATAGGCCTACCTCAAGAAGCAAGAAAAATCTCACATAAACAATCTAAATTTACACCTAAAGAAACTAAGAAAAGAAAAACAAAGGAAGCCCAAAGTTAGTAGAAGGAAGGAAATAATAAAATCAGAGTCAGAAATAGAGAGTAAAATGAAATAGAAAAGATCAATGAAACGAAGAGCTGGAAAAGATAAACAAAACTGACAAACCTAAACAAAGAAAAAAGAAAAAGGACTCAAATAAAATCAGAAATAAAAAAAAAAAAGTTACAACTGATACCACATAAATACACAGGATCATAAGACACTAATACAAACCATAATATGCCAGCAAACCAGACAACCTAGAAGAAAAGGGTAAATTCTTAGAAATATACAGTCTTCCAAGGCTGAATTAGAGAGAAATAGAAAACCTAAGTAGACTGATTACTAGCAAGAAGATTGAATCAGTAATCAAAAACCTCCCAATAAACAAAAGTTCAGGACCAAACAGCTTCACTGGTGAACTCTTCCAAATAGCCAATACGATTTAATACCTATCCTTCTCAAACTCTTCCAAAAATTAAAGAGAAGGGAATGCTTCCAAACACGTTTTACAAGGCCAACATTACCCTGATACTAAAACCAGACAAGGATGACACAAAAAAAGAAAATTATAGGTCAATATCTTTGACAAACATAGATGCAAAAATCCTCAACAAAATATCAGCAAACCAAATTCAACAATACATTAAAAGCATCATACATTATGATCAAGTGGGACTTATTCCAGGGATGCAAGAATGGCTCAAGTTCACAAATCAATCCATGTGATACATAATATTAACAAAATGAAAGATAAAGGTCACCTGATCATCTCAATAGATGCAGAAAAAGCACTTGACAAAATTCAACATCCATTTCTGATAAAAATTCTCAAAAAATGGCTAGAGAGGAAATGTACCTCATATAAAGAGGCTATATATGACAAACTCACAGATAACATCACATTCAGTGGGAAAAAGCTGAGAGTTTTTCTTCCAAGTTCAAGAACAAGACAAGGATGCTCACTCTCACCACATATATTCAACATAGTATTGGAAGTCCTAGACATAGCAACTATGCAAGAAAAGTAAAGGTATTCAAATCAGGAAGAAAGAAGTAAAACTGTCACTATTTGCAAATGATGATACTATATATAGAAAACCCTAAAAGATTCCACCAAAAAGCTGTTAGACCTAATAAATGAATTCAGTAAAATCACAGGATATAAAATCAATATATAGAGATCTGTGGTGTTTCCATACACTAATCACAAACTATCAATGAGACAAATTAAGAATAGCAATTTCATTTATGATTGCATCAAAAAGAATAAAATACCTAGGAATAAATTTAGCCAAGGAAATGAAAGACCTATAGACCTATAAATTTAACCAAGGAGATGAAAGACTAAAAACTATAGGATGCTGATGAAATTGAAGATACACAAATACATGGAAAGATATACTGTGCTGATAGATTGAAGAATTAATATTGCTAAAATGTCCACAGTATCCACAGAAACCTACAGATTGAATGCAATCCTTATCAAAATTACAATGGCATGTTTCACAAAAATAGAACAAATAACGCTAAAATTTGTATGAAACCACAAATGATCCCAAATAGTCAAAGCAATCACAGGAAAAGAAGAATAAAGTTGAAGGTATCACGCTCCCTGCTTTCAAACTATACTACAAAAATACAGTAATCAAAACAGTATGGCACTAGCACAAACACACACATACCTGTCAATGAAACAGAATCAAAAGTCCAGAAATAAACCCACACATATATGGATAATTAATTTATGACAGAGGAGCCAAGAATATACAATGCAATCAAAACAGTCTCTTCAATAAGTGGTATTGGAAAACTGGTCAGCCACAGGCAAAAGAATGAAACTAGACCACTACCTTATACCACACACAAAAATTAATACAAAATGGATTAAAGACTTAAATGTAAGACCTGAAACCATAAAACTCCTAGAATCAAAACATAGATCGTAAGCTCCTTGACATCAGTCTTGGTGATGTTTTTGTGGCTCAGACTGCAAAGGCAAGGAAAACAAAAGTAAAATAGACAAATGAGACCACATCAAACTAAAAAGCTTCTGCACAGCAAAGGAAACCATCATCAAAACAAAAAGGCAATCTACTTAATGGGAGAAGATATTTGTAAATTATAACTCCAATAAGAAGTTAATATCCAAAACGTATAAAAAACTCATAGAATTCAACAGCAACAAGAACAATAAAACAAACAACTCAATTAAAAAATGGGCAGAGGATGTAAATAAATATTTTTCCAAAGAAGACATACAGATGGCTAACAGACACAAGCAAAGATGTTCAACATCACTAATTACTATGGAAATGCAAATCAAAACTACAATGAGATATCATCTCATACATGTTATAATGATTATTATCAAAAAGACCAGAAATAACAAGTGCTGGCAAGCTCACACACTACTGGTGGGATTGCAAATTGGTGCGGCCACTATAGAAAATGCTATGGAGATTCTGCAAAAAAGATTAAGAATAGCACTATCGTATGATCAGCTATTCCACAACTGGCTATTTATTCAAAGAATACAAAACCACTAATTCAAAAGATATATGCCCCTCTATGTTCATTGCAGCATTATTTATAATAACCAAGATATGGAAACAACTGACATGTGCTTTGATGGATAAATGGATAAAGAAGAGGGGATATATATATATATATATATATATATACAATATGTATATAATGAAATATATATATATAATGGAGTACTGCTCAGCCATAAAAAAGAATGAAATCTTGCCATTTGTGATGGGCCTTGAGGGTATTATGCTAAGTGAAATAAACCAGGAGAAAGACAAATAGCATCTGATTTCACTCATATGTGGAGCCTATAAACAAACAAACAAAAACCAAACAATCAAACAAAACCAAATTCATAGATACAGAGAACAAATCAGTGGTTACCAGAGGGGATCAGGGTTGGAGGGTGGGTGAAAGGGGTAGAGGATCAAGTGTAGAGTGATGGATGGTAATAGACTTTGGGGGGTGATCACTTTTTAGTATATACAACTGTTGACTTAAAATGTTCTACACCTACAACTTATATAGTAAAGAGAGAGAGAAGAGATAAAGACTTATGGAACTGAAGATTAAGTAGAGTCAGTTCTTGCCTTGGAGAGAGTGATGCCCACTTCTTTGACTTATTAGTGGCCTCCTTCCCCTGGAGTCCAGCCAAGAAGAGGGGAGAAGGAAAGAGTTTTTTCATATGGCCTCAGAAATCCTACCAGGCCTCAGAAACCCTGCCAGGAATAGGAGCAGGAACATCTCTGCCAAAAGTTCTACTCAAAGTCAAAGCCATTAGAGCTTCTCTAGTAAAGACCAGGAGGCGAAGGCCAGAAAAAGGATTGATTTCATTGACAGCAGGAAGATCTGACCACCTGCAAAACTGAAATAGGTCACCTCTGCACAGCTCGCCTTCCTAATCTTAGTCCCACTCCCCACATGATATCTTTCTTAAGAAGTGAATAACTCTATGAAAGGTAAGTTATCCCTCTAAGTCATCTACGGCCATGACTACTCATTCCACCAGTGGGGTCCCATGATGGCAAGAACAACCAGTAAGAGCAGTTGAGTATTGAGCACCTGTACGAAGAACACACTCAGTAAATATTTGTTGAATGGCTATTGAATAAAAGAATGATTTGGAAGGCTGCCAAAAATCCCAAATGGAATGCCTCCTGTTTATCTTTAAAAAGATAATGAGAAATTTTTTTTTAATCAGACTTACAGGTTTTTTCTGTGCCCTTCAGAGGTTCACTATATTCATCTTCCACCACAGAATACACATTAACAACATACTCAGTTTCAGGCTTCAGATCTTTCAGTACTGTGCTACTTTCCAGTCGGCTCACATAAAACTAGGGGAAAAAATAAAAAAAATAATAATAACTTATGTTGTAATTGCTTCCCTCTTTTCTACTATAATTACAAAGTCGTTAACTGCACTGAACTTAGAAATTATATTTCAATGAGGCCATTGTCTTTTGTTTTTGGAAATTACCAGATTACAATGAGATCTTAGACAATTCATATAATTTATTCTCCCAGCTGTTGTTTCCTTATTTGTAAAAGGAGTGGGTAAAACTAGATCATCTTTTTTTTTTAATTTTTTTTAATTTTTATTGTTATGTTAATCACCATACATTACATAAAACTAGATCATCTTTAATGTTTCCTTCCAACTCCATGACTCTAATATAAATTCACAAATAAATCAAGCATCCTTTAATTAAAAACCATATTGACATTCCGCAATTTGTAGAAACCATAGAATTTAAGCAAAGCTCTTTCCCTTTAATTAAGCCCAAATGAAAGCACTATTGCTGACTCAGTTCTGCCCCACTCTGCATCCTCCTTGTTCCACACCCAACATTTTTCTGAACCCTAATGTGAAGGACTCAATCTCACTATCAGGAAGGAGTGGGTTGTAGGTGTTGCCTACTCACTTCTTGACGTTTCCCTCCAGAAACTGGGTAGTATTCCACCTTATACCTATCCACACTGTCAGAAGGAGGTGTCCAGCTCACTCTAAGAGAACGATGGGTTCGCTCAGAAATAACTAGGTTAGAAGGTGCTTCCAAGTCACCTACACATGGAAATAAAATACATACGCTTTTTCATTATCATAGCAAGGTGATGAAATTTTAAATTAGATTAAAATAGTATTATTCCCATATTTCAAACCTGTACACACATCCTGATATACTGATACACAGTATATCAGTCTAGAGTCCCATTGCTCGTAAGACCACCCTGAATGGGTAGGCAAAGGATTCTTCAGTCCCAGAAGAATCAAGCCTGGGCTCATTGTCTTTCATTAAAACTTGGTCCCACCCTTCCTCATGGCACCACCAGTTTACCACTCGCCTAACTCAAAAACCTCTGAATCATCCTTGAATACGTCCTCCTTTCTCTAATCTTATACATATAATTATTGAAGAAGGATTTGTGTCCTGGCAATTCCACTGTCTCTATCACTGTTGGTACCACCCAAGTTCACCGCCCTCATTATCATTTGATTATTTATATTCATCATGTCTTATCTCCTTAACTATAGGTTATGCTCTGTGAGAAAGGAATTGGTTTCTTATTTATGTTTAGTTCCCCTACAGGACCTAGTTCAGTAGTAAGAGAAGCTAACCACTTTCTTAGTCAAGAAAGAAGAAAAACAACGAAGTCTTTTAAAATTTGGGAACACCCTACTGCCTGTGATTGTGCTCTCTGTGGGTCGATAAAGTGAAATGACCAATGAACAACAGAATGACTACAGAAAAATATCTAGAATTAACATCAATGAAAATAGATATATTAAGCTCACTATGACCATTAGAAAGATGTCCCCAGTCATAATTTAAAGAGAATTAATCCAATGACTTCATTAGCATGTCAATCATTCTCATAAAAACTCTTTCAACTGTCTTTGTAAAGCTGGGGAAAGCTTTTCCATTCTTAGTACTCTAACCTTTATTATAGTTGGGTCATAATCAAGCCTACAAAATTATCAAGCAATTTTACTGTCTGGGAATCTAGAATGAATGCAACTATTACATAGTTGATTAAAAAAAAAATAAAGGAAAACAGATAAAAGATGTTTTCATCCCCACTCAAAGTCCTCTCCAACTAAATAAAACTACAACTCTCTCAGCTAATCCAGAGCCAGAAGCCTACAAATTCTGGCTTCCTGGCTGGTTTATTTCTCCAGGGAAAAGGTCAGTCTGTTGTTCAAAATCCAAAAAGAAAATCTGTAAATGTTTGGAGAGAAAAACTCAAGAAGGAAAAGTCAAATAAATGCATCCTCAATACCCAAAGCATATGAACAATTTCTACCACATTATTTGTTTACCTTCAAATAAGCTACAAGCCATTTCTAGTTTGCTGCCATCAGAAACAAATCAGAGAAAAAATTAGGGACTAAATTAATGATTCTAAAATGAGGGCATTATTTTCCCTAGCAGACATTTGGCAACGTTTGAAGATATTTTTAGTTGTCACAACTCAGTGGATGCCACCAACATCCAGTGGGCAGGGCCAAGGGATGCTGCTAAATATCTCCCAATACACTAAAGGGTTCCTTTCCCCCATCCCCAAAATAATTATCTGTCCCAAATATCAATAGTGCTAAGGGTAAGAAACCCTGGGCTAATCTTACCTGGACCTTTGACACTGTTACACAAGTTAATGGTGAGGTCATCTACAATCTTAGAGAGTGACTCAAAATCTGCCACATTGTATGCATGGGTATCATCAGGATCTGTAGCAATCATCTTTAATTCATCTTCATCAGCATTTTTAATACCTTGAAGGAAAAAGGACATACTCAAATTAAAAGCATTTGCATTTTCAATGTTAAAGCAGAACATATATGTGATTTTCCTCAATAATAAAAGATTATCTATAGTTACAAAATAGAAACAAAGAAAAAATAATATAAACTAAAGGCTATTCTTAATTAGCTCCTTCTAAATGCTTCTAGCACCAATTTCCCACCAAAAAGTGTCTCTTGAGTGTTTTTTCTGGAAAGTGAAATAATGGCTATCAAAAATAAACATGGTGCCGTGGAAAACCAAACAGGAATTTTCCTGAATCCTATTAATAGTACATTTGTCCTCTTGATCCATTACTTTCTTCCAAGAAGCCATGTAGTTCTGTCCCATTACGAGGGGCAAAGAAGAAAATGAGTTAACTTCTTGGCATATCATTTTGATAAATTATGTGATAGGGAAAATTGTTTGGGTTTTTTTTGTGCTTCAAAAACTATTTTTTAACTACAAAAATATCCTCAGCTTTTGTAACCCCAGGGGCACCAGTAGCCTTTTGAGTGCTTACCAATAGCAAACAGCTCCACGCCTTCATCCTTGAGTTTCTTTGAAGGTGCCTCAACATCATCTTGTGATTTCCCATCGGTGATGAGAACACCAATTTTTCGAGCTCGAGGCCTCATGCCAGCTTGGGTCCTGAAGCTCTGTTGACGAATGAAATTCAAAGCCATGCCTAGTGGGATTTTTCAAAGAGAACCAGTCACATCATTACTCAGCCACAAGTTCTGACCAAAAGCAAGAGCTAAAAGCGCACCACATCATCCTTACTCACCTGTGAGAGTATTGCCTCCTTTGTATGGTAAGTTTGCCACAGCTTGCAACAAGCTCTTCTTGTCTCTGTGAGCATTTAGCTGCCACTCTGTTCTGGGGTCCCCACTATATTGAGCAAGGGCTAAAATAACATCACTGGCATTAGCATATATAAAAGAGCATGATGAAAATGTCTGAAGGTCTTCAATATTGCCAGACCTACCAATTTGTACTCTTTTGGGACCAATCTCAAAGACTTCCACAATGCGAGAGATGAAACTTCTCACGGTTTTAAAATTTG
Source organism: Neomonachus schauinslandi (assembly GCF_002201575.2). Classification (NCBI taxonomy): domain Eukaryota; kingdom Metazoa; phylum Chordata; class Mammalia; order Carnivora; family Phocidae; genus Neomonachus; species Neomonachus schauinslandi. The sequence continues at coordinate 81,590,513 of NC_058410.1, read as the reverse complement.
CCCGGCCAATGCTCCATGATCCATCCACCAGCAACACAATGTCTGCTTCTGCTCTGGTGAGACACTCCATCCCTGACATGGCAATCGTGAGACAGGACAGAGTCAGGAGCAAATTTTTAGCAGGGTTACTTCCTAGCCATGCCTCTGCCATCCCTGGATGCTTGCCTAGCTGCTTCAGTTCTGTAGCTTAGCTTTGTGATTTGGAGGTCAAGATTCTGAATACATGTCCATATGGTTCGTTAAGCTAAAATAACATTCATGAGAATCACCAATCCCTCCAATGATTATTTCTATGACAAATCTTTCCTTCATCTTTGACTCTCTTTCCTGGCCACAGTTGTAGACCCTGGAGACTTAAATTAAACCATCGCTGTAAATGGGAATGGGCTCACAAACCCAAGAGCTGCAATAAAAATGAGAATGTACAGCCATCTTTCTATAAGGCATTAATAATTTTAATAAAATTTTAATGTGATCTAAAGATTAAATGCTGCAGTTTTCCATAAGATGTAATGGTCATTAGCAGACAAGTATGAAATGAACTGATAAAATGTGTGAGCTAAGAAAGGTTTTAGTGAGCTAAAAACATCTCTTCTAAAATAATTAAGTTTCTGGGTAATCATTCCACATATCATGAAGGATTAGACACATGACTCTTAAAATTAGACCTTTTTGAAATAAAGATACCTTGTTTTAAAACCTGATAGCTATTATATTACTGAGTTGGTAGCTGCTTAACTTTATCATCTACTATGTATAACAGGTAAATACAGATGGTGAAGTCTGCACATTTAAAAAAACAAGAAAGAAGGAAGACAATTTAGAAGAAGTATGCAAACAAATATACAAATTGAGAGCTGTAGAGACAACAAGCACAAACACTGATACAAAGCTAGGGTGCTTTGGAAAGAGAGAAAAATCCCAATATCCTCAGTGCACAGGCTACAAAATAAAAATATAAGTCAGTTAATATCATCATAACAGAAACAGTAGAACATTCATACAAAACAGCAGGATTTGACACTTCCATTTATTTTATCCACATCCATATTTTTTAAATGCCCTCTTTTCTGGGAGCTTACATTACCAGCTATGACTTTTCCAACTTCTTGCCATCTTAGCATCTGATCTTTATATTGTTTTAAAAAGCTCATCGAGAAAAATTAAATGATGCTCATCGCACTACAAAGGTGTCTTTCACATATAGTACACTCCATCAGGATTGAGGACTCCCAGATACTACTCCAGACACCTAAGCCTTTGCGAGCCTTCCCCTACCCTGCCCAGATCTACTCTTTTTTATCAAATGCTGGAAAATATTTGGAAGTAAATTCTATCCACTACTTCCACCTCTAAGAATGTTCAAAACTAGCCTTCATGCACTTTGAAGCTGTAATTGTGGCAGGAGCAGGAATATCTAAAGGGTTCATGTTACCGTGTTGCTTCCCAAGTCATGGTTGTCCACCTACTTATATAACCCAACTCTGCTTGCTCGGCCCAAATAAATCATTTCTGCAACTACATTAATAAAATAAAATTGCATTTCAGTCATCAAAAAGAGAGAAAATATATATTACCTACCCATTGCAAAAACTCATCTTTAAATAATACAGCACTATGCAACCATGGCAATGCTGACAAGACAGACCTTAAAAAAATATTGCCAAAGATATGCTTAGCTGGATATTTGAAGATATGTTTTTAGGCATGTAAATTACTTAAATACATTTTAGTATAAAATGTTTTAGCTGCTTTTCACTGTGTGATTAACCTAACAGTTCACACCTGAAATAGTTTCATAATATTAAGATTTCCTAGGAGAATGTAACTCAATTTCTTACCAGAAGATAAAATGGGCATTACAGTTGTGTCAGAAAGAGTTGTCATTTCTTGTCCAACAAGTGGCGAACTTTCTCCTCCATCAAACATTCCAAAAACATTTACTTTATAGGTGGTACCTGCCCTGAAATGTTAAAATATATAGTCTGTATGTATACTGGCTCAAGTGGTAGCATATTTGGCTTTATTAAAGACATTCATCTTGATTTACAAACATTCACTTAAAGCAGGTTATAACAAACTGCTTCTAAGCAATGGGCTTCAAGAAAATAATTTAAATGTTGTATCTTACAAAGTAACACAAAGTGCCTGGCACATAGTGAGCTCAGTAAATTTCATTCTCTCTAATCTGATAAAAGTAAATAGTGAGCGTTTATATAGATTTCAATATTGGTGCAGGAATGATTGAGACAAACAAACTTTCCAAAAGGCAATGCACAGTAGTCCATTCTTCCCACTGTAATGAATGTAGGGTGCTGTTCAAACTCAGACTTCCTTGTTTTCCGCTGCACAGCCTGAAGCGAGACCTTTAATCAGCCCACCCTTCCCCAATCCTGCCAGCTGCCACCAAGCACAAAGTCCTGCTTCTCTCTCCCGTGGCCCACCCTGGAAGGGGATTCATACTCAGCATCTCAGCGTGAGTCACCTGGGCCTTTCCAGAAGGCACAAGAACCCCACATTTCCACGGGCTTGGCTAAGGACAAGCTGCTTTGGGTGAAATTGTGTAATATGGACGTTAATTTTTAAAAAGCAGTATGTTATTGAACAAATGCCATTCCTGATCTCTTAACAACAAAAATCATTAAAACATTACAAAAACTTCTGCTAGCCTCTGAATCCTAACCTCAACTTCAGCAAGTCCAAGAATAAGAGAATAATTTCCGCTGATGCTGATTCTAAACCCTCCGCTAGCAAACACATAAGTGATTATCTGTGGAAGGCCTACTAATTTCCATAACTTATTCAATCTTTTAACAAAAACTGAATATAGTTCATTCTTACCTAAGTTCCTCCAGAACAACTGTATTGTCATATGGTCCAACCACTAACTCCCCCAGTCTTCTGTCATCCCCTGTGGGGTGGAATGTGACCTTATAACCCTTTACTTCCCCGGGGGCAGGCTCCCAAGTCACTCGGAAGCTCGACATGGTTGGGTCAGATGTTTTGAGGTTTCTGGGCGACTTAAATCGAGAAGCTGTAAAGATAAAAAATTTTAAAATATTATCCATAAGACTAAGCTTTGGGTTTTTTATTCCCCGCCCTGCAGTAAGAAATTGAATTAGAAATATCTAAGTGATATACATGGGAATCATCACATACATCACACTTCAAATTGTATATTTATCAAAAGGGTTAAGTCAGGCAACACAGGATATAGTAGCCAATAAAAATCCTGATAACGAAGTGCTACCAAGTGGACATATAAATAATTCTCACAACTGAGAAGATTAGAGTAGCATTCGAACATTAATATATAGAATCATTTTACCAGGAACTAGAGTGGTAAAAATAGAATGCTAATTAGGCATCCTATCTAATTATTATAATTTAATTTATTACAGAATTAATTTTAGATATTTACAAATAGATGTATGAAAGCCTTCCTTTAAAATATCATACTCTTCCCCCCCCCCAAAAAATTATTATTTTATACCTGTTGTTCCTGATCCTTGCCTAAGCTTTCCTTCTCCTGTCTTATACATTGGGAGAACTGTGATGTCATATGTAGTCTGGGGTTGAAGTCGTTTTAACACTGTTGAGGTGACTGTGGGTGGCACTTTGGCAACCATTTGTCTCCCACCCCCACGGGGGCGATACACAACCCGGTAGTTGATGACTTTCCCAGGTGCTGGTTTCCAGGTAGCTCTCATTGTGTTTTCTGTTTCTTCATCCACTTTCAAGGTTTTTGAATCTTGGGATACTGTGAGATAAAAGGAAGATTACATGTATACTCTGAAAGAAAATACACACGTCTACTTTCCCATTTATGTGAAAAGAAACTGTGGTTTCTTAAATATGTACGCTGTGCTCTTGCTTAGCATTATGATCTCTCATAAATTCATGATGGCGTGTGAGCCTAATCTCGGTGAGATCATGGTAAGATGTTTCCTCTTTATCTAGCTAATAACTAAAAAATGGAAGTTCTTATTGCACGGATTTCCTTTTGCATTCTAGGGACTTTAGTAAAGAAAACATCCATTTCCGGAGATGAGCTTTTAGAATTTTTATTATATTTCCAGCTGTAAATAATTCTTGTGGCAATGATGCTGTGGGGAATACTAAAAATCATGAATTTAGGGTCAGAAATATTATTTGAGTCTTTTCAGAAAAGGGTACAGTCTATAAATGACTAACTAGAGTTCTCTATTATTGTTAACACTATTCTTTCTGACTGCCGTGGACATGTAAAACTTTGAATACAAAAGAATAGGAAACTCTAACACGTAAAAATATCTCAAGGGCTCTAAAGATAAATCGGCATACACTGAGTGTTTTAGGAAACGTTATATGTAAAAAGTGTTTCATAAATATATAATCAATATTATTTATTAAATAATTTTTACTAATATCTCACAATTATCAATAACTGTATCAGAAACAGATCATCCCACATCCACAAATAGCCAACACACATCTCTTTTCTTTTACATAGTTAGAGTTTATAAGCAAGATCATTTCACTCAATTCAATAATCTTAATATTGAAAGGTCATAAGCATTTTCTAAACGAAGACACTAAACTGAAGGAAACATTGCAAAGAATCTTCCTTAATCCTATGAGAAATTTTCATGTTCAAATAGGCAAGGACTACATGAAACATCTAAAAAATCTGAATAAACTAAATATATACATTGAACAACATTTTTCAAACATTGGACATCAGGCAATGTAGGAGAATGATCCCTGAGAGAGAGAAAGAAATAAGAGTGAGATTTATAGTTGTCCTGGCTTATTGCTTAGAGAGAATTTCCAGCCTTAGTTCAGGAAGAGAGAAACCAGATGGAGCCTGGTGATCTCGCTTAATTGAGGAGATAGTTCTGTGATGCCCAAGGCATCTAGAATTGTAGACCAGAGTATTGAAGAGGAGATGGTGTAACAGAGGGAAAAGCTCCAAAAATCTGCAAGAGGTCCTCCTGGAGTCTTCAGCCCAGTACTAATCAGTGCATATGCGTGAGGAAACTACCCAAAACTAGGGAAAGAGCCACCCAAAAGGAGCAGAAGGAACAATTAATTCCTAGAGTTCATGCAGGTCTCCAGTAATGCCCCACTAATGGGACAAAGTTATCCCTAAACTAAAGGATCCTCTGGTCTAGTTCTAACACAACTTAAATGAAAGCTTGAGAAAAATTAAACTACATCCAAGTAACTTGACTGAATCCCAGAGAAAAAAATAAGGATATTTATAAAAATGTAAAAATATCTGGCACCCAGCAAAGTAAAATTCGCAAAGTCTGGCATCTAATAAAAATTGCCAGGCATGCAAAGAAGGAAAAAAATATGATTTATATGTTATAGGCTGAATGGTTGTGTCTCCTCAAAATTCACTTGTTAAAGCCTTAACCTCTAATGTGATAGTATTTGGCAATGGGACCTTAGGGAGGTAATCAGGATTACATAAGGTCATAAGAGTACAGTACTAATCTGATGGGATTGAAATCCTTATAAAATGAAGAGAAGACATCAGAGCATACTCTCGTGACCCCCCCCCACCCCGCCCACATGCAGAGAGGAGGAAAGGCCATGTGAGGACATAGCAAGAAGATGGCCATCTGCAAGTCAAGAGCAGAGTTCTCACCAGAAATCAAATTATGCCAGAACTTTGATCTTGGACGTCCAGCCTCCAGAAATGTGGGAAAATAAATTTCTGTTGCTTAAGCCATCAGTTCATGATATTTTGTTATGGCAGTTGGAACTAAGACACCCCATAAGAAGAAGAAAAATCAAACAGAACCAGAAATGACACATAGAACATAATTATTCAAAAGGGACAGTAAAACAGCTATGACAACTGTATTCCAGACATTGATAATGGTAGAAGAAATAGTAGGCATGTTAAGTAAAGACATAGAACATATAAAAGAGACTCAAACCGAACTTCTAGAGATGGAAAATACAATGTCTGAGATGAAAGATACATAGGATGGTATTGACAGCTTATTCGAAATTGCAGAAAGAAACATTAGTGAACCTGTTAACAGGATAATGGAAACTATCTGAAATGAAACACAAGAAAAAAAGATTGAAAAACTGAACAGCACTACAGTAAGTTGTGTGATAACTTCAAACAGACTAATACAGGTATAATTGGAGTACCTAAAGAGAGTGGGGGTTTATAAATAAAGTATTTGGAAAAAATAATGGTCTAAATATTTTCTAATTTTACAAAACTATAAACTCACAGATCCAAGAAGAACAAGAAGCATAAAAAAAAAATGAAGCACATCAGAAGCAAATTGCTTCAAATCAGTGATAAAAAGAAAATCTTAAAAGCAGCTATGTGAGCATAAGGTACAACATATCTTACCCTGGCTTTAATGGAAAACTTTGGATATTAGGGAGAAGAAAAAAGCCCCTTTGGCATCCCATGAGTAAAAAGCAAGATTTTTCACTTCACTGACAGGTACGCCACACGCTATAAAATGCTGCAACATTCACATTGTAAGTTCTTTTCACGTTTTAGAAACTCTCACGAGATGCTTTCCAACATCCACTGCACCTCTGCTAAACCAGCTGCCATGGACTGGAGAGCCAATAGAAAGGTTCGCATCTGCTAGCTTTCTAGCCACAATGCATGGTTTCATTGTATCAACAGTCTGCATACCATATTGCTGAGTTTTAGGTAAAAGCAATCCTGAAAATATTTCCAAAATGTCCTCTTGGAAGTCTATAAGAAACTCTAAGAGAATGACCTAGTGACTGCCCAGTTATCCATACTTCAGGATTCTTCCACCACCAAAATAGCACATCTGACTCAGATTTCTCAAGCACTTTCTAAATTGCTTTACTTCCCACAAAGAGAGCAAAATAAAATATAACAAAATGGTAGTAGCACAAAGAAAGTTTCCTGCCTTCTTTCTTACCTGCTTAGATGTTTGAGCAGTTTGCACAGAAATAAAACTCAAAAAAACAAAAAAACAACAAAAAAAAAAACACGTTTCATTCCTCCCTAGTCTGCTCCTAGTTCAAAAGAGACCTTTCTGTTCACTTACCTTTAAATCAATCAATTAGCCAAGAAATACTGACAATTTCTTAGAGGCTCAGCTTCTTGGAGAAGAAAGTTTATTTAGGATTTCTGCTAACATATTTGCATTTAGCTAAAACATATCCCTTGTGGAAATTTTCAATCCCAAATAAATATCTGAAGACTCAGTCTTTTTGGAAGAAGACACAATGGAGGATAATTTTTGGAAAAGCTTCCCTCTAAATACATATACTTTCGTAATTGCTCAACCACGTGAATTGTATCTTTACTCCTACAGATAAATTTAGCTGTATTTGTCATATCTGACCTAGTTTATATCATGATTTCTCTTTACAACAAATAAATTTCTGCCAGAAATAGGAATGAATTTCTGCCAGATTCTTGAACTACATGAGCCAATATATTCAGACACAACATTTCATTTACTACCATGGAAACCAATCATGTGAATATCTGAGAAGTAAGCCTTTTCACATATTTAAATTTCCAATAAGGAGTCTGATTTTTTTTAATCTGGTTAATTTTGACACAAATTTAAATTTAGACACATCCTACTGAATTTGCCAGTGATTAAAAAAGAGAGATGAGTTCTTCAGACAACTCAGACCAAAAGACTTTAACTCAAGGACAACTTAAAATCAGGATATGGGGCTTATCTGAAATTGCTCATGACACCCCCCCTCCCCTCCTTTACCAGAAAAATCCCTCAATCCCTCCATTTCTTTCTAATAAAAGGAAATGCAAGAATGTGCCATTCTTTCCCCTTTTCCTAAAACCTTCCCAGAACAAAATGAATAAAATTTTCTCCTATAAATTCTTAGAAATGCCTATGCTTAACAAACGGCTTCTGGGCGCCTGGGTGGCTCAGTTGGTTAAGCGACTGCCTTCGGCTCAGGTCATGATCCTGGAGTCCCGGGATCGAGTCCCACATCGGGCTCCCTGCTCAGCAGGGGTCTGCTTCTCCCTCTGCCCTCTTCCCTCTCGTGCTCTCTGTCTCTCATTCTCTCTCTCAAATAAATAAATAAAATCTAAAAAAAAAAAAAACGGCTTCTTAGGGAAGAGAATTAAGGAAGGTTGGCACATCTCTCACCAACCAGCTGATACTAAATGATGATAAGTCAGTCAAAATCATTCGCCAGAAAGAATATTAATGATATTAAGGTACATCTGAGCCACCAGAAAACTGAGTGGACTTTTGATTTAACCTTACCAAATACAAGAGGGATAAAGTCAAGTCTCTAGGATTGGTCTTGGGCATATAATAATCATAGTCTCCATAGCCACTCTCAATCAACTCTAAGTGGCTAGGCACTATGCTTGGTGCTTTGCACATCGTTATTTCATTTAATCAAGACAACTCTTGAGACTGCAACCTACAGATAAGGAAACAGAGACTCAAAGAAGGTTAAGTAATTTGCCCAAGGTCATACAGCTATAAATGGGCCTGCATTCTGTCTCCAAGGCTCCTGATCTTTTCACTAGTTGACTTTCTTATCTAGTTGACCATCCTATCAGGAAAAAAAGACAGAGACAAATATAGGTAGTTGGATGGTATTCAATATTTCAAAATATAATTTTTATGCTAAGTGAACTAAACCAACCTGAATTTAAACCAGTCTTTAAAGATCCTAATTTTTCATCCCCATTTATCATATAACGAAAAATAAAGGCAAGTGATTAAACTGTCACTTGAGCTGATAGCTATTAATTAGCACCAACACACACCCAACACACTCATGATGTTACCTACATTCAGTCATGACTTCTCCATTTAAAGGTTCTCCTTCTCCACTGCTGTAAACTGCAAAGACTGAAACCTTGTATTTGGTCTCTGGCTGCAGATTTTCTATCACAGTATGAATTGCATCTCCGGGAAGACTTTTCTCTCCAGTCTCAATATCATCATAAAGCGATTTCCATGAGACCCTGTAACCTCGAACCATTCCTGGAGCAGATGTCCAATACGCCCCAATTGATGTGTCGGTGATATCTTTAGTAACAAAATCCGTAGGTGAACCACGTTCTAGAATAGAAATTAAAGGGGAATCATTTTTCAATGTCTACTAGATATGTAAATAGTCCTTCATCCTGGTGGACATCCTAACTTGCTGGACTCAAACTCAGTTTGTCTAAAGTTGACCATTTCTTCTTTCTGAGCTGTCTGTCCTGTCCCATTAGTGGAGCAGATTGATGGAATAAAACTCTAGGTTCCTTTCTGATTCCTACCTATCACCCTGCTCCCCTCATGCTCAGTAAGATTGGAAGGCCCTTCAGGACAAGGACGCCATCCAAACATGAAGGAGTACATGCCTAAAAAAATTGTTCTCCAGGGGCGCCTGGGTGGCTCAGTCGTTAAGTGTCTGCCTTCGGCTCAGGTCATGATCCCAGGGTCCTGGGATCTAACCCCGCATTAGGTTCCCTGCTCAGCGGGAAGCCTACTTCTCCCTCTCCCACTCCCCCATTCTTGTGTTCCTGCTCTCGCTATCTCTCTCTCTGTCAAATAAATAAATAAAATCTTTAAAAAAAAATTGTTCTCCAAGGGAAAAAAAAGTCATCTAAATCCCAAAATTTTACCCTATGTCAGTCTACTTTATGACATAGCCATTGTTCACAAAGATCTTTATTTCTTTACCATCATCTTTTTCTCTCTGATGTAATTTAAATAAGTTCAGTTTCAATGTATGACCTATAATAACTTCAACAATTGCATATCACTTGCAAAAATTAATTCCAGCATCATTTTTTGGTGAAAACTCTATTTGCTCATGCAATTTAAAAGGAGAAGTGCAAACTTGCAATATAGCTTAACTCTAACGAAACTAAAAACCATCATTCTTCTGGAAGACTTCAAAGCGATTAGTCATCAAAATAAAACACACCACTTGTTCTAGCTGATCAAAAATGTCTGCTACTAAATTTTGGCTCTTTCAATTAAAAAAAAAAAATACAACCCAAATGGAAAAATATGGAAACCAAAACTTAATAGGAGGCACAGATGTCTTCCAATAAAACCCTCACTTTCCATAATTTAAATGTAAGATAAATATACAGGTCACTTTATATTGGCTACCTTTACTAGGGTTTATGCCACAGCATGACATAAACATAAAACTATCTGCCTCTACAGCATACATTTCACCAGTAATTGTTGTAAATTCAAGCAAATGATATATAATGCTGTTACAAGATTTTTGAACCATTACTTTACTTGAATCAAAGAGTAAAAATGAATACCTTAAAAATACTCCTAATTAAACAACTAAA
>NC_058410.1:81195020-81280197 GCF_002201575.2 Neomonachus schauinslandi | reverse complement strand
ATTTACATCTAGGTTTTATCTCAAAAAATATTTATTGTTGAAATACTACAGGCACTGCAAGGAAGCTTACCAATTTGGTACTAGAAGAATTGCTTGGATTTGTAGTAGGAACAAAGAGAACAATGGAATTAGAAAGTCCCATTTACTATGGAGGAAAGTGTGAGGTATCTGCTTTTGTTTAAAGAGAACTAAACACCAAAAACGTCTTGTTCTGGAACCTTAAGTCAAGCAAGTCTCATGTGCTGCCAAGGGCCCACTGGAAACTAAGTTAGAACTATGCATATTTAGTATTTAAAGAAAATACCACTGTTAGAATGTGGTAGAATATTCTGGTAGGATTTAAAAGAAGATGGAACTCAATTAAAAGAAAAGAAATTGCCTAAAGTATTCTGTTTCTGTTTCAGGAGGATTTGAATACCATCAGAAGTCAGACCAATAAAAGAAATGTGCTACCCCAGGAATTCTCAACCAGGGGCAATTTCACCCCTCGGGAATATTTGGCAATGTCTAAATACATTTTTGGTTGTTACAGCTTAGAGCAGGAAGGGCTACTGGTATCTAGTGGATGGAGGCTAATGATACATAAAGGTAAACATCCTACAACATACAAGACAGGTCCCCACAACAAAGAATTATCCAGCACAAAATGCCAGTTATGTTGCAGTTGAGAAACCCTGAGTCAGACCACCAAAGGCAGTAAATGGTGACACTTTCTACGACAACTCATGCAGCAAAACAGGCTACATAAAGGTCAAAAATGATGTTAAAGTTACAGAGGATGGAATCATAGGAAAATCTAAATTTAGATTATAGCCTTCTTGTGTCAATAAAGTTATAATTCTGGTATCAGAGAAGACATTTTGGGGCATTAAAAACAAATGCTTCGCCAAAGCTGCATAACCTAACCCTAATCATGAGGAAACATGAGACAGACCCAAAATGAGGAGGCATTCTACAAAATAAATGGCCTGTAATCTTCAAAAGCGTCAAGGAAGAACTACTGGAATGTTCCAGGATTAAATAAACTAAAGAGACACAACTAAATGCCATATGTAATTCAGAAGTAAATCCTTTTGCTATAGAAGACATTGCTGGGACAACTGGGAAACTTGAACATGTCCTGAGCATTAGATGGTAGTAAGGTATCAATGTTAATCTCCTAATCTTGATGTTTGTGTCATAGCTATGTAGGAGAATAGCCTTGTTTGTGGCAATGTACACTAAAGAATTGGGGGTGATAGGACATCAGGTTTAAAACTTACTCTCCAATGGTTCAGAGGAAAAAAAAAATACTTCCTACTTTTCTGTAAGTACATGATTGTATCAAATTTTTTAAAAAATAAACAAAACAAATGTATTATGGAGAAAGCTAAATGTCTGTGCATTTGCTAGCCAAGAAATGTTTTATTTAGAAATATAGCAACATTATGGGCACCTTGGTGACTCAGTCTGTTAAGCATCTGACTCCTGATTTCGGCTCAGGTCATGATCTCAGGGTTGTGAGATCGAGCCCCATGTCAGGCTCCACACTCAACGGGGAGTCTGCTTGAGATTCTCTCTCTCTCCCTCTGCCCCTCCCCACTCCCGTGCATGCCCTCTCTCTCTCAAATAAATAAATAAATCTCTCATTTTTTAGTTAAAAAATAAAAATATAGCAACATTATAGTTTTATTTGGAACAATTCATAGTAATCCCTACCAAATCTATATGATAACCTTTTAAATCTTTTATTGAAGAAGGTAGGCTATACATACATACATATATACAATTTTGGCATCATGACCTCCAGAGAATACCTTATTGAATTTTGAATTTAAATGAAATATTCCTTATCTATTTGGCCATATGAACTAATCCATTAAGCCATTTTAAAATGACCAACGTTGGGCTCCTGGGTGGCTCAGGTCATGATCCCAGGGTCCTGGGATCGAGCCCCACATCGGGCTCCCTGCTCCACGGGGAACCTGCTTCTCCCTCTGCCTCTGCCTCTGCTTCCCTCTCTCTCTGTTGCTCATGAATACATAAATAAAATTTTTAAAAAAGGTTTAAAATGACCAACGTTTTCTTATTCAATATGATATTATTTTTAATTTGCCATTCAGTTTAATCAGGCTGTTAAGTAGAAAAATACATAGACAACTGCTTCTATAGTTCGGTCCAGATCATACACAGCATAGGAGGTTATATGTAGCCTTTAGTCTGGTTTGAACCAAATTAAACAAATAAATCAACCATTCTTAGTGAGGACATTAAGTTGGGTTTAAAAAAAGTAATTTCACACCATCATTATATAGAATCTTTTCAAGAATATTTTAGAAAATTGTATTCAATCCATTCCACATACATATTTTAAACCTACAATTTATAATGCTCCTTTAAATACAGCACTTAGGAAAATTTTTTTGAATTTAGCTGAGGTTTTTATGTAACCAAGATTCTGACCTTTTCTGAGTATATTAAACACCCCTTATAATCATGGTACTCACACCATGTTCTTCCAACCTCTTAATGTAGTAAACATTATTCCTCCTTAAAGTAGAAAATTCCAGAATAGAAAAACAAATATAAAAAACTGAGAAGAGGGGCACCTGGCTGGCTCAATCTGTAGAATATGTGACTCCTGATCTCAGGGACATGAGTTCAAGCCCCATTTTGGTTATGGGGCCTATTTTTAAAAAAAAAAAAACTGAGAAGATTTAGTCAAGTCAGACCATCCTCCAGTTCCCAAGCATCTGCTCTGATCCCCATATTGAATGGTAATTTGTACTTCAAATTCTGCTCTGTTGTACAACAATCTAGAAGAAATGGCAGGTCCCTCCCTCAAGGTGTATATTTCTCAGAGAATAAGTCATTCGGTTTCCCAGTGCATATGAAAGTTACATTTACACTATACTATAGTCTATTAAGTGTACAATAGCATTATGTCTAAAAAATGTCCATATCTTAATTTAAAATATTTTGTTGCTACAAAAATGCTAACCATCATCTGAGCTTTTAGCAAGTCATTATTCCTGATCACAGATCACCGTAACAAATATACTAAAAATGAAAAAGTTTGAAATATTGTGAAAATTACCAAATGTGACATAAAGACATGAAGTGAGCAGATGCTGTTGGGAAAAAATGGCACCAATAGACTTAATACAGGGTTACCACAAACCTTCAATTTGTAAAAAAAAAAAAAAAAAAAAAAAAAAATTTGGAAAAAAAAAAAAAAAAAAAAAAAAAAAAAGGGTTACCACAAACCTTCAATTTTTAAAAAAAAAAAAAAAAAAAATGCAGTATCTGTGAAAAGCAATAAAGTGAGGAAAACGAAGTGCAATAAACGTATGCCTGTAATGTTTGGTCTCACTCCTCTTTATCTGTGGGTCTGAGAGAAGTAAAGGGAACTCTTTCACTTAAGCCCAGTATATGAAAAAGAATGCCTGAAAGGACAACCAAAGTGATAAGCGCCACCGCTCATCTCAGTGCATCTTGCACGACCAAACAGCAAAAGATGATCTCAATAATCAGCTTGGTTTAAAATGATTAGTGCCTGCCTTCACTCTATGTAACATTTCAGGAGTGACTTCCTCCAAAAGAGGACTTCCCAGAAGAAAGAACAAGAATGCCAGCACACAAGGTCTTGGGTGAGATTTCACTCACATCACTGCTCCCTACGCATTCACAAAATGTCCCTGCTTTCAGACCAGTGGGAAGAAGCTGGGCATCATTCACAGGATGTACCACCCTCACAAGACCCCTCGGAGGACTCATGCACACCACATACCACTCTGTAACAGCCTCCGTCCGCCTCCTGGAATGACAGACAGAACTGATGAGTAGTAAGCTGCTGATGTTCTGAAAAACCCAATGTGTGGAGTGTGCCAAAGGCGGGATAAGACAGAGAAATCCTGAGCTCTTATACAACAGTTATCTTGGGAAATAACCCAAGACAGCTCATGTTCTACATTCCAGGAAGATATGCTGAGCAATACTGGTTGTGCCTCAGCTGTGAATTCATATACCTGAGTTAATAAACTACATGACCTTGAGAAAGTCAAACTTTCTGGGTCTCAGCTTCCCTACCTCTCATAAAGGAGTGATCAAAGGCAAGGAATTCCTTGCTCCCTTCCCCCATTTCATCCGCTACTTGGTCTCTCACCCTCACGATCCAGTCATATTTGTGTCAATTTTGGTTATCCGTTTAGGTTTTGATAATAACATTACTCGGGAAATACATTGCCATCAAGATGTACTTGGCAGTTCAATGATGGGCAAAATGGACTATGGAGCCTTGTTTCTAAAAACTCTTAATGGAGCAAGGTCTCTCCTAGGAAATCCTATCAAGCTACTGAGGAAGAAATATGTGCACTTTTTTTTTTTTTAATAAGGGCCTCTAGGTCTGCCAAACTTTTAGAAGTCAATAGACAATATTTGAGAACAATAGGAGGAAGAGAAACAATACATTCTCAAAATGCATCACATGTGTTTTGACTCTTCTATTTTTCAAAATGGAAGTGACCTTATTTTTCTTCTGATTATAAGGATTATAAGGATTTTTACCACATATTGTCTAAGTGATTTTCAGGAAGCTTGCCCTCATTGATTTTCCCATCAGCAGCAGGTAGCTAGCATCCATTTCCTCACATCCTCGCCATACTGGGTATTGGATTCCTTAGAGTCTTTGTTGGTTGAAATAATACTGCCTTCCTTTAATTTGAATTTGTAATTATCAGTGAGGTTAAATAGCTTTTCACATATTATAAATTGTTTATCTATGTCATTTGCTCCCTTTTCTGTTGTTGTAACTCTTTTGTTCATTTAAAAGAGCTCTTTATATTAAGAATATTTGTCCTTGGCTATTTTTGTCAAAAGTATTTTTGTCTAGCTTACTGTTCATATTTGGCTCATGAGATAAGTTTTTTCTGTGTAAAGTTTTCAGTTTTTATAGAGTCAAATATTTTAGTCTTGTTTTACTGCTTTTTTGTCTTATTTAAGAAAATCTTCCCCCATCTATCTATCTATCTATCTATCTATATTCAAGTATTTCAGTTTCATTTTTTTACACTTACATTTTTGGTGCATCTAGTATGTATTTTGGTAAAGGTATGATGTAGAGATTTAATTTCTTTTTTTTCCCGGTTATTTCAACCTGCATTGAAACATCCATATTTTTTCGTCTGATTTGAAATGCCTCTCCTTCCCAACCCTAACTTCTTATATGTAGGTGTCTATTTTTCTGGTCTTTCTATTATTTTCCCTTGATCTCCTCATCGGATATGAACTGATCCTGACACCACCACCAAAGTGTTTTAATGAGTGTGGTTTCAAAATTTATTTTAATATGTGGTAAGGCAATCCTCCCAACTTGCACTTCAAAAAATTCCTGGCTATTCACTCGGGTTTCTTGCTCTAGCAGCAGTTAGGCACTTGAAATGAAGTGTTGAATATATGTATTTTTCAAAGTACACAAGCTTGTGAAAGTCCTAAAGCAAATAATTTTATAGGAAGTAGTCATCCTCCCCCCTTTTAGACACATTAAGAGTGGTCACTGTTCTGAAAGAATACTCAGAGTGTGGATGGTGGTGAAGTAAAGAATTTTCTAGCCCACAAGATTCATATTTGGCTGGCTCATTGTGGCCACTACAGATTTAAGTATGATGAAAACATATGTATATAGTGCATTCTCTTCATCACATTATTCTTAAAAAAACATTAAAATTATCATGTAAGTAGAAAGAATGTAATTTACGAGTTGCCCACCATTTGTAAAGCTATGTGGACTTGTTGCGACAAATCAGATATTTGAAACTTTTAATCACATTCGTTTCTGCTGCATTGTTTTTACCTGTAGCACCTATTAGAGAGTAGAGATATATAATATTCACTATTGTATCCCAATCCCTAGCTCAGTGCCTGACATATATAAATCTAAATAAATCTTTAGTGAATGGGTAAGCACTGTATACTAAATGTGAAGCGGGAGGGACACAAAATCCTCTAGCACAGTACCCTCAGAGTTAGCATATCTTAGTTGTTCTGACATTGCATTACAATTCTGGCATCTCACTCACAGTCTCTAGGACTACTCCAGAATTATCCTGTCCCTGAATCCCAGCCCCGTGCTCTCCTCCCTGGTCCTACTGACAGGCTTGCTAAAAGCCTGGCTCTCGGCCTGTCAGACACAGCCATGCTCTACCTGCCTGCCAGGACACCCCATAACCTTAGGTTAGACCTTCGGATGCCCACCGCTAACTTGGACCACTCTTTATCATCTAATCCCATACCATTTGGATCCCGTGTTCTACCTGCTCCCAGTTCAGCACCTCCAGTCCCTCTTCCAGCTCCATACATGGGCTTTGCCTGATTGAGCCCAAAACATGTTTTTCAAGATAAGCAGACTGAGTGGATCTCACTCTATAATCAGTTCCTTTCATACAGCCCAAATCCTCTTAAATTCTCACACAATACTAGTGTTAGTACTGTAGAAGTCCAACTCCTAGGAAAGTGTTTGGGAACAGAAATTAAAGTAATCCAGACATAAATCAAGTTGTAGAATTTTAACTATGCATTCATACTATATGGGAAAACAAGAGTTCTGTTTTTTCCTCTGATCTCTCTCTCTCTCTCTCAAAAGGACAAAATTCTTCACTTTCCGAGAAACCACAAGTCACTTTCATCTGGTTTTCTCCCTTGTCCTCTCTTCTGTTTGAGCTCAGCATTTCACGTGTTCATTTTGGTGAGATTCCATTGCAATACATCACCAGGAACACATGTGTTCCACTGGGACTTTATTCCCTGGAAGATGTGAATGGTGATGTAAATAACAGCATCATTGGAATTTGGGGGAAGTGATGCAGGGAAGAAAGCTATGGTGAAATGAAGACAAAATCAAGCAACTATAATCAATATTTCCTTTTGGGGTAATGTAGGTAGTATTGATGCTGATAGGGAACTTCAAGGATATTCATCAGCTGGGGCTGTCAGCAGACACATTTATTAAATAGCAGCTGTTGTTTTACCACTTGTTGGGGAGTGGAGTAATCCTAACTCCAGAATAGATTTCTGAGGATGAGGACATGTCCAGCTAATAAACCACAATAAGTAGCCTGGTTATGTTTTTTTCATGAGTTTTGCAGTACATGAGTGAAAAGATGAGGGGCAAATATTTGCAATTAGACTTGTGTCAATAGTTGTCTTATACCACTATATTTATTTATTTATTTTAAGTGATCACTATGCCCAATATGGGGCTTGAACTCACAACCCCTAGATCAAGAACCACATGCTCTACCAACTGAGCCAGTCGGGTGCCCCGTTATACCACTATACTTAAAGTAAGAGTTTTAGTCTGTTATTGGAGAGACATCTATATCATGCTAATCATAGCTGGAGTCCAGCTTCCACTCATGGTTATTCTCTGATACTCTAATGGACATTGTAAATGTTTGTTGATTTTTAATTTGTGTTGTTATAAAAGCAATATGTGACCAATAAGGTTAAAAAAGAATACTGAAAAGCAGAGAGATAATCACCCATGCTTACTGATTGCTATTCCCATATTTATAAAAATGTTCAATCCAATCAATGGAAACTTGTCAATAATGTTTTCTTTCTCAATTCCAAGACATTTATTTTTTTCAATTCCACATTTAATGGATTCAATTTAGCAGACCCTTATTGAGCACTTATTTTGTGCAATGTGATTCTAAAAATCAACCCTTCATATCTGAATCTATTATCATGTTAATTTTTAAAATTTACACATAAATATTAATCAGGATAATTATAATCTCTCACTTTTTGTTTAGTTTCTAATGCTTAGAATAATCTGTGTTACAAGACTTGCCATTGGTGATTTCCATCTTGGTAAGGTATGATTTAACCAGACAATGCATATAGATCTTCCCCTAGGTGTAAAAATCCTTCTGTAGAATTTTAAACTTACAGAATCAACCAGAAAACTAATTTTATACATGCTGCCAAAAAGTGTAGACTTTAAAAGGTCTGCATGGTACTTAACTCACTGACCATGGGACCAGTGAGTTGCACAGGACAGACCAGCTTATTTCCACTGCACCTGCTGCTATAGAAGAAGTAAAGTAATTAATCCCTTCCTGTTGTTGCTGATATCATGAGAAGTCAAGGGGTGGTATGTAAGTCCAGATAGGGGAATCCCAGGGAAAATAGTGAACCCAGCCAAAGTCACAGGACTAGCGGAAAAGTCAAATGTCTGAACAGGAGACTAGAGTTTGTGGTTAGAATTTCCACTGGAAAAAAAAATTTATGTGCCCAAAAGTAAGGCAGAAGATATTATATCAGTCCACAAGGGAAAGGAAAGACACTATATAGAAACAAATCCACTGCGGAAATGGAGCACCTTGGAACAGTGTCTAAGAGAACAGGTTGCTTCCACTTTGACTCACTTATTGGGAAAATAGAGAAAGCAAGGACCCAATCTTTAGCCAAGCAGAAAGCTCACTTAGTTATCAGAGCACCAAGGCCAGCTGCCACAAGACTACTGATGCTGACACAAGGAAGCAGCTACCATTCAACACCTTATATTCTCAGAGTTAGCTCCAGAACAGCAAAGCAATGAAGAGATTAAGAGTACAAACTGAGGGGGCGCTTGGGTGGCTCAGTTGGTTAAGCAACTGCCTTCGGCTCAGGTCATGATCCTGGAGTCCCGGGATCGAGTCCTACATCGGGCTTCCTGCTCAGCAAGGAGTCTGCTTCTCCCTCTGACCCTCCTCTCTCTCATGCTCTCTGTCTCTCATTCTCTCTCTCTCAAAATAAAAATAAAATCTTAAAAAAAAAAAAAGAGTACAAACTGAGGAGTCCAATTGCCTGACTCAAATCCCAGATCTGCCACCTGCTTTTTGGAGAGCCTTGGGCAATTCCCTCAGCCTTTTTATCTATAAAATGTAGAGTATATGAATATATGCCTCATGGGGTTGCTATTGCCTAATACATAGAAAGCACTCATTACTATTAGCTACTTTATTGTTTTTATGATCATGTGATAAAAAGGGTAATAGACTGGAATTTGTAACTTCTGCCAAGTGACTTCTCTTTTCTTCATCTTAGTACGATCTTCTTTTAAGTGATGAGGTTGTACTAGATAACTGGTTCGCAACCCTGGATGCACATTAAAATTACATAAAAGCTTCCAAAAACCTAGTCAGGTCAACTTGAATCAGAACCTCTGGGAGATAGCCCCAGGCATTTGAATTTTTAGAACATCCCTGCTGATCCTGATGCACAGGGAGTGTTGAGAGCCTCAAGACTAGATGACCCAATAATTCCAAGTGAGCTCAGAGTCCAGTGTCCTGCTGGGTATGGGTGGCTCCAAGACCAAAGCTGTATAATCATCAACAATGTGAGACTTGGAGTCCCCATTCCTGCTTGAAATCAGACCAGGTACAGAAGTACAAAGAGAACCAGGAGCTCTGACAGAAAACTCCTGTATTAATATGATAAATTGTTAATATCTTTCACTTAAGAGCCATATCAGTTTTGTTGCCAAGAGAGATTTAGAATAACTGAATGAGAAAAAAGAAGAAGAAAAAAAAACCTTCCAGAAGCCAACAGTCCCTTGTCTCCAATAGATATAACACTAATCCTTTCCCTCCTTTGATACTGTTGTACCCTTTTACATAAAGATAAGAAATGACATAAGGAAAGTTCTGAGTTTATTTGTTAGAAGGAAATCAGGGGAGACCATGTGAATGAAACAGAGGGACTTGATGAAATATAATATATCACTACCTTTATTTTGAATTAAATAAACCTATGACACAGAGCAAAGAGTATATTTGCTTCAAGATGTTTAGCATGTCAGGTAAGCAGTGGTATAAGTCCTGTGTATTGACCAGTAATGAGTGTTGATGTGTATGTTGGCGGGGGGGGTGGTGGCAAGGTGTGCTAATATATTTTTGACAAGATACTGTTTTCAATTCATAGAATAAAATTTTTCAGAGGGTGGAGATTCATTCTGTTATGTGCTCACTTCACATGAAACACTCAAGTTCCTAGAATATTCAATCCCATCACCTTGGATATTTGATACATAGAGTATTTATGGACACAGGCATAAGAAAAAGCAAAGCATTATCTGCTCCATCAAAATTTTATTAGAACTGCTCTCCTTTTACTTCAGATAATCCAGAAGTTAAATGCCATACATGTAAATAGAAACTCAAGAATTTTAATTATATCCAAATGA
The DNA here is from genome assembly GCF_002201575.2 of Neomonachus schauinslandi. Taxonomy (NCBI): domain Eukaryota; kingdom Metazoa; phylum Chordata; class Mammalia; order Carnivora; family Phocidae; genus Neomonachus; species Neomonachus schauinslandi. The sequence continues at coordinate 81,269,990 of NC_058410.1, read as the reverse complement.
TCAGACATTTAGCATCATTAGTAGTCATTCTTGGTTAATAAAGATAAAAGAATTAAATAAAATATCCAATAAAATAGTTCACGCTATTAATCACAGTAGCAAACCACTGTCTGAAAGTATCAGATAATTTTCCTTAAACAATAGCAAACTCTCCTTTTTTTTTCTGAAGGAACAACATGGTACCAGGTTGACAACTCACTACCTAAGCAAAATTTGGGGGAGCCTATGAGAGCTCTTACATGGAATGAGACCTTCTATTCCCTTCTTCATTGCCTCCTCCAACCAATGTACATGCACCACCAAAGACCTTCAGGGAACACTGCTACCAACACCTGGAATAAGTATTTTGTAGGACTCCCTCTTGAACCCACTTAACAAACTGAATGCTAATGACCAAGGCAGAGATCTGCAGAGCATTTTGAATGTTACAACAGAAGGTGGGGTTCTGAGTTGTCAGCAGAGGCAACACAAGGAGACCAAAACTCCAATGGTTTTAAAGGATCTGGCTACAAGAGAGCCATAATAACTCACAAAAGCAAATGCTCCATGCCACCCTCTCCCAGGGAATCAACTCAGCAATGTAGAAACCAAGAACCATGGGCACTGGGTGGCTCAGTCAGTTAAGCGTCTGACTCTTGATTTCAGCTCAGGTCATAATCTCAGGTTGTGAGACTGAGCCTGGCATTGGGCTCTGTGCTGGACGTGGAGCCTGCTTAAGATTCTCTTTCTCTCTCTCTCCCTCTCACTCCCAAAAAAGAACCACACTGCCCCATCAATAACTGTGGAAGAATAGCTTCTGCATTCCAGTACCCAGGCTTGGCTCTTCCTGGGTTGCCCAACTCCCAGGGCCACTGAAGCTTCTGTTTCTACTCTGGGATCTGGGAGAAAAGTCTGAGCCCCTGCAGTGTCACATCCTACAACTTTCACTAAAACATCTCACAGTCACCTCTGTGAATGTCTTCCTTGAACAACTGCCTACCTTACAAGAAAGTGGTTGAAAATATGGGCTGACTAATGTCAAACTGCCTGTGTTTGAACGTCCAACCTACCAGTGGGCATGTTACTTACCATCTACCAACCTCATTTTTCTAATCCATAAAACAGAGATAAAACTAGTGCCTCATAGGGTTGTTATGAGAAGCAAATAAAATCATCCAGGTAAAATGCTTGGCACAATGCCTGGCACAGAATAATCTCCAGTATATGCTATCTAGTATTATCATCATCTATAGATACAAAATAATTATATATAGCTATATAATACATATTATATAGATGATATGTATTATATGTAGTTATTACCATTATATTATATATTATATCATCATATAAGAATTGGGATTCAGGGGGCGTCTGGGTGGCTCAGTTGTTCAGCGTCTGCCTTCGGCTCGGGTCGTGATCCGGGGGTTCTGGGATTGAGCCCCGCATCAGGCTCCCTGCTCTGCAGGAAGCCTGCTTCTCCCTCTCCCACCCCCCCCTGCTTGTGTTCCCTCTCTCTCTGTCAAATTAAAAAAAAAAAAGAATTGGGATTCAGATGCACAGTCATTGATAAGAACACCTGGTATGCTGGGCAATGATCTCCACAATAAACAGCATATAGAAGGTGGAGATATGTGATCCAAAACTGAGGAGCCCCTGAGGAGTGAATTCTACCAATGCAGCTGGCTTCCTTATGTACCAGAACAAACAACAGGCTGTGATCAAAGCAGTTGGTTTGGTGATGTCCAAACCAGAAGATGATATCTATCAAGACAACATGTGAAAGTTAAGCTTATGTGTGAGGCCCCTCCCTCATCCAAATACCAAACTGCCCAAGCATGTATCACTTACTAAACAGTTATTGAAACACAAAGAGCCTTGAATATCTCCAGTGTCACATTTCAAGACTTACAGAATAATTAGGAAAAATCTGAGCTGGCAAAACTCTTCTTGGCTCACCCTGGCAAGCAGACCATCTTTGTTTTCCAGGAGTGTGTGCTGTCGTCACAGTAACTGTGAGCCTCCAAATACAGGCCCAGGCTGTCATTTCCTCATGGACTTAGGCTGCCACACTGAAATAGCATTATGAACTCAGCGATGCCTCTTCCTTTCCTGTTGTGCTGTGGTACCTCAAAAATGAGTTACTTAAGACAGAAGTGTATTAGAGATATAAAAAAAATAAAATCCTTTTATCCCTATTACCATATCACCTATGACTCTTGTGTCTGTGTGTGTGTGTGGTGTGTGTGTAAAGATCTTATTTTTACAAAGATCTTTTAGATAAACAAGGCAAGTTGGCAGTAATTTGATTGTCTTAGTGATGTCAACAGTCTACTGTTTTTAATCAAATTGTCTTTCGGCTTTAAATCTTCAGCAAATCTTTTTTTAAAGAATGCATTTGGCCAACTCTGATGAGTTCATTTCATGGATTTCCTACACCTTTTTCTTACAAAGATAAGCAGCAGATAATTCATTTCTTCAAAGTAACTTGGGAAGATTGCAGTTACAATTGTTGCAAAAGCAAAAAAAAAGACTACTTTCAAGGTTAGACCTATAAGGTCTTTGGCCAGTGAAGCAACAATCATGTTCATCTATGCTTTGGTAAAGGAGGTAGGTGACAGAATTTAAGCAAGAAAGCAAAAAGAGAAAAATCCCTGAACCTCAAGGAATCAAAGATCACTTGAGATAAATCCTGCATTTGTTTTAAAAATTTTTAGTCTGTCTTTCACAGACCTCAGAAACACATAAATCACCTGATATTATGCACGTTGACACCATTTCCCAAAAAGGAAAAACAACACCAACCTTCTTTTGACTTTTCAGCGCTGCTGTGGCTTAAGCAAAGTTCTCAGGGACTGGGGTGCTGGTTAACGTCCTGTTACTTCATTTCTGCTGGGAGTTTCTCAAGTTCTGCAATCAGCTGGTTAGCAGCCAGCAAGAGCTGTTCAATTCATGTTTGACTTTCCTTATTCTAAGTTCTTCCATAACTCCTGCCTTGCCTTGGAAATCAAACTGCCTCAACTATTACCACAGGGAAAGGGGAATTCTGCCTGTAGCCTCTTCCCTTCTCTGATTAGCCAAAGACCAAGAATGACCATTTAAGGAGAAAGAAGAACATAACCCAGTATATTTTCCTGAGGTTCCTGTATTTTTGTCCTAAAGCCTTGATAACGTATTCAAAGAAAAAAAAAAAAGGTCTTATTTTTTTTTTTCTTTTCTTCCTTCTTTCTTTCTATAGCAAGGTTTTCATTAGAGAATGACAATTCTAAAACCCAGTTTGCCTCATCTTTTAGAAACGTATCCTTTCAATTGGGAAAAATAAAGCAAATGGTCAGGTTGAAGCTGTAACTACCCGGCATAAGGTTGGTTAGAGCTAAAGCTACTAAGAAACCTCCCTGTTTATAAGAGTGTTTCAAATATTTTTGTTAAATTAAATATACAGAATGGTGAGTACCGCATAATATACACACACATCTTTATGATATAACAGGGTTTTTTTGTTTGCTTTGGAATATACTTGTCATGTTTAAGAAGAATGAATAGGATTAAGGATGATGAATAGCAAGAATCCATTTCCATTTGGTTAAGGTTAAAGCTAGCATGAGATGACCTTTTTTGGTCTTTTCATTTTTATCTGTTACTAGGTTAGTAAAACAAAACAAAACATCTAAGGGAAGAAATAAAGAATGATGAATTTAATAGTCTATTTTCTATAGAGGAGGAAGTCTCTATTGCCATACATTACCCAGTGTTGTAGGCTATAAAAAAGACACCCAAGCACTATGTATAAACACACTTTATCTCCAAGTGCAAATATAGAAACCATAGGACAGTCTATGCTGTGGGTGATTTTTTAGCCTTTTTAGTAATGATTCTGTAAGACAGCAAGCTGCTGAGTGATAAGGGAGGGTTTGAAACATAAATTCCATGCTAAATGATTGGCTGGCGTTCAAACTGTGTGTGCTTACAGTACCCAGCAGCAAAGTATGTCCCAAACAAGATTCCACATTTAAACAATACATTCTTCTGCCTTTCCTATGATCTACAAACTTGAGTTCACAGACTATCTGTGTCTAAGAATTTTGTCTGCAATGAAGATTAAAATAAACAGAAAACTGCATTTAGGATGCGATAATAAAGCAATAATAGATTAAATTTATCGAAAAAGTCTACCAGGCAACTAAGTTTTATTAACTCATTTAATCTTCAAAACCCCTCTATGAGGAAGATAGTATTATTATTTTCATTTTACAGATGAGGAAACAGGCATAGAGAGTAATTTGCCCAGGGTCATAGTGAGCAGAGATCTGAACCCAGGCCATCTGGCCTGCCTGTGCTGCAAGCCTTCCTTGCCTCCTCCTTCATACCAATATCCTTGTTGTATTTTCAACTCAGATTTAAGGAAACAAATTTATTATATTAGCATATCTTCCTATTGCTATATATGTTAAAAATAATTAATGTATAAACAAATTTATGTTGCAGTCTTTTAGATGTCATACTTCTAACAAGTTGTTACCAATTTTCTCTCTTAAATCTTTCTGCTGAAATAAATCTCAATCTAAGCTTTCCCCCTCAATTCCCAAGGTGCTACTTTCCTAAAACCCACATGTGTAGAAAAATAAGTAAAAATATGGATTAAGCAAGCTCTGTAAAATCCTATTTCTTAGGGCACCTGTTTTATGAAGAAATGCTCATCTTCCAAAAAAGAAAAACACAATCAGCATTAGTTTAGAATATGCATTTTGCCACCAAGTTTCACTTCTAAAAAATAAATTAAAAATATAACCATAGGAAAACCACTGCTAAATGAATATATTGAATATTTCACAAATTTCATTGGGAAAATCCCATAATAATTCTTGCTAAACACATTTAGAAGAGTAATTTTAACCTCCTTGGCTATCTTAAAATATAATTCTCTTAAAATATAAAGAGAATTTTCTTTCAGTGGACACAGAAAAAAATTGCCTCAAAATCCTAATTCATGTTTTATCTCACACAGTAAGGCTACAGGTTTCATGAGTGATTAAAAATAAATCTGAGAAATGTCTCTATTTTAAATATCTAGGGAAAAAAAGAAAAAGGGATCACAATACGCTATTTAAATATTTTAATGTTCCAGGACAGATTATAATCCATGATGACCCACAGATAAAAGGAGCCATGATTTAAATGAACAATACCAAAGGTAGTTACAAATTTAATCTGGTACCAAAAGACGATAAAAGTCATATGAGTTACAGCATTTAGATAGGTAGATGCATACACAGGACAAGCAGGTATATAGTATATATACAGTCTTTATATATATAGTTCTTTCTAGTTCGTTCTCAAGGTACACCATCTCCACAATCAGGTACATGAGTATAGTTAGAATTACTTGTAACTTCTCTGTGCACAATAAAACTATGAAGACTTGCCTTGAGAAATTGAGATAAAAAGTTATTAACCACACTTAATAGTTTGCTTTTCTTGATTTTATACTTATTTATACTTTCTCATGTACTCATCATCAGAAATCTAAAGCCAAAAAAGTTAATAGAACATCCACAATGTGCATAGGGATAAAAAGCTCTAAAACCAAGTGGTGCTTAGGACAATGCTTTGCACCTAATTGCTTCATTAAACTGTTCTGAATTTAAAGACACAAACCCTATCCCAAAGTACCTTAATTCTGATAGAGCACCAAACTGTCTAAAAAGGAATCACTTCTAAAAGGTAAGGTCAGGGAATCATTGTGAAAGTAAAAGACACTGATCTGGGCTTTAAAGAGTGGACAAGGTCTCTAGGAAAGGGGAGGAAATGTATAACAGGCAGGCGGAATGAAACAGGCAGAGGTGTAGCATTGAAATGTGCACTGTGCATATGTTTGGAGAATGGTCCAAAATCTGAACTATCTGAAGCAGAAGGACATTTGTTGTTGAGTAGTGGGAGCCGAAACTGGAAAAGTTAAGTACGTGCCAGATGATGGAAGGTTTTCAAAATACCCAGCCTAGGTGTTTGGCAGCAACCAGGAGTCCCAGAAGATAACTGAAGAGTAAGAGAAACAAGCAGAGCAATGTTGTAGAAAAATTAACCCTGTGGTCATGGGCAATATGGTCTGGATGGCAGTAAGGGGTAGTAGGGGAGCAGCGGTGTTTCAATCCAGACAGAGGGTGAAGGGAAAAGGCTTTAGTGTGGTAGGAGACATGGTGATGGAAACTAACAATACTTGTGGTGAAGGGGAAAGGGGAGATTTCAAAATAACACAGACATGTGAACTTGAGCAAACAAGAGAAGAGAATCTACATGGCTCATGGAGGGTTTGATTGTTCATATACCGGAGGGAAGCACATGGTCTAACCTGAGCTATTTTTGATTCTCAAGGGTAAATTTACAGCCATGAAGACAATGCTACTCAGAAATCAATTCATCAGGAAACATGGCTTTCACCCAGTGCCAAATGCTGTACTCAGTTATCTACACACTGTTCCACGGACTCCAAAAGAAATTACATGCCTAGAACTAATGGCAGACTTTGGCCTTACACATACATTTGTAAGCCAACAATGTGACCCTTCCTGAGAAAAAACAAGAAAAATGTAAAGCATTTAGTTCTGACTTTTCAAAATTTTTTCAAGACGAAAATACTTCATCTCCACTAAAGTACCAGGAGTTTCATTCTCTGATACCAAGGTTACCAAAGTGCATTTTGCACTATACGTGTATACATTCATTATATATGATTAGCTTCATTTACTTCATAAACTAATCATGCAATCAGAATTAGGAAGCACTGTACATACTGAAATGTATGTATTATTTCCGTTTCCTGCACATTCTATATATAAGCTTTAATTAATTTTTCTTAAAATAGAAACATTTACTGAAAGGGTTGATACATTCTTATTTGTCAACAAACCACCTGTTCTAAATTGGTCTTGGGTAAATTCTTTCTTTAAGTTGATAAAATAGACTCAAATAATTCCCTTTAAAATGTACATCTGTATCTTCTTTTATATTATCCTTAGATTAGAATATTCATTCAAATTATCGTGTTCATTTAAAGGAACAAATTTATGCAAATCTAGCCCAACTATAGACACCAGGTATCAGTAACCATATCCTAACATTCAGCCACAACTTTTGTCAGAATCAATGTGAAATCGACCACTCTAAGCAATTCTGATAAAACTGCATGGCAACTCATGGGAGGGGAGATAATATACCAACAAATAAAAGGAGGATTTCCTTCACACTATCGTAAACACTCATATACACATATATACAACTTTAGAAAGAAGTTTTTTCTAATAGATTCTATTTCAGTTTTAAAAAGCAGCATCTGTTTTATCTATACAGAAGCAATTAGTCAGTTTATTTTTTTCTAAATCACAAAATAACATTCTCCTGAGTAGTTTCTATTCAACAACTGCAAAAGTAGTGATTTAATAGCAGCCGTATTTTGTGCCCAGTCAGAAGCACTTGGGGTGACTATAACGTAACCAGGTCAGAACCAGCACAAGGTGTACCAGCGTAATCAGAGAATCAGGCAAAGGGAGAAGCAGATAGCAGCAAGTCTTAAGTACAGCAACACAAACACCATGCAGGACTTTCCTCTACCACACAAGCTGCTCAGCTAGTTTCAGTAAATGAACGTTATTTTGCTCCTAGGGAAAAGATCTCTTCCATTGTTTAGCCATCTTAATTGTGAAAGGAGCTGTGAAGTTGTCCTTTGCCATATATTTCGGTTACCTGCTCAAGAATGATAACTTGGCTGAAATATTTTGATGGCTATTAAAACATCGTAACAACCTTTGTGCTTAAGAAGGAATTGGTGTAATTCTGAGAGAGATGATGCTACTGATTCTTTCAAAATAATCTACAATGATTATGATAATTCCTTAAATGTGTTATCACACAGTGGAGACAGTAAGAATCAAAGGAATCCGACAACACAGAATCTGAGAGAACACTCCTCTGACAGAAGCAGAAATTTAAGAGAGTAAATAGCTGTTTATTTTGGTCTTACCTGACGGCAGCTTGTTTAACCAAGGGTATGTCCTTTATGGAGGTAGTTTATCCTTTGAAGAACCCAGTGGCTTGTCCCACAGCCCCAGAGAGACTGGAGTCTTGGAAAACTATCCAGCCCAAAAGAATACAGAGGAAAAAGCTTTTCCCACTTTCTTTCCTAGGACTAGCCAACAGCTGAAGTCATGCAGGAAACTGAGTAGAGGGAAGGGGAAAGCAGCTTCTTCTCCCTGAAATCCCGATCAGCAGGAATTGGAGGCTGGTGTCTATCTCCCACCCAGACTTTTGTTTAAAAGTTTTTTCAACTGTTGCTAGGTGTTGTTGGGTTCTGAGATTAGGTTTCTCTTCTTCTGCTCCCTTCACAACACTGTCGGAGCAATGACTTTGTTGAGGAGCTGAGCTCGCGCGTGCTATATTTAACCAGTGTTCTCAGCAAGTCAAGCCTGTCAACAGCTGAGAAGTTTGGAGCCGGCTTTACTCAGTTCCTCGGCAGCTGGGTTATCAGTGGATATAGCTCTGCTCACCCTGTAAAAGATTGCAGGGAAACCGGCAGATCCTTTTAAGGGCACAGAGGTAATTACTACTTGAAGCTCTTAAATACAGATTGTGATTTGGGACTTTAAATCTGAAGAAGAAATAGCAGTTGTCTGGAGCAGAGCAATTTACCAATGCAATATTTTTCTCAATTAGGCATTCTCAGATAAATGTTCTTAAATTTAAAACAGCCTTTTAAAAAAGTGCCACAACTGTTGGGAAAATTCACAGAAAGAGATCATTCCAGACGGCTTTTTACATTGATGTGTTACTTTCATACCCTATCATATCAGACTTGATCAGCTTGTATACCTGAATGTTATTAAAATCAGGTTAACATAAAGGAGTATCTGTAATAGTATGTTTTTGAATGGAGTAAGGTTAAGAAGGAAAATCTTAGCATTCTCACTCAGGTCATTCATTCAAAGTAAGAAGTGGAGAACACTCCAGGAAAACCAGGACTTGAAAAACCTCCGGTTGTCAACAGCCTCGCCTCATCATTAACCCTCCAGGCTCCAAAACCAGCGAAGAGTCACTTCTACCCTGAACTGTCACATGAAGACTGTTTCAAGATATTTCATTTGCTTTATTTTATATCATAAAATAGTATGAATCTGCCAAGATTAAGACTCATGGGGAAAAAGTGTGTTTAACTAGTTTTGGGGACTATCTCATTACGTACGTGAAATTAACAGTAAGAAGAACTGAGAGAGATCCCTTTAGCCACAGGTAAAGTAGGAAGGGACACACACACACACACACACACATACACACACCATTATTAGTTAACACAGTAGAATATTGCCCTGATAAAAACGTCACCAACACCATTATAAAGGTTGACCCCCTTCCCGAGATCAGTTTATCAGCCTAAGGATACACTTTTTTTGACATTGCAAACTGAAGTTAGACCAAGCAGACATGTAAAGGCATGGATTTAATCTTTTAAGCATTGCATATTTGTGAGAAGTGTCTTATGTACTAAATAACCCTAATGTCTCTCTGGAAAAGGCTACCACTTTTCACAAGAGGGAGGTGTGTATGTGGGTGTGCGTGCATGTGTGTGTCCTTCTTTTTAAAGAAATGACCCTCACCTCCAAGATTAGCTGACCCCCCCCCACACACCTCAACCCATTAGAAAACATCTCAGTTCTTTCCATCCCAGCCACCACACTAATTGCATTCCTCCTTTCCCCTTTATTTATTTACTACTATTAACATATAAAATTACATTTGTTCAGATTCTTAGTCTTCCTGGGTCTAGGCCAACCTTGATTTTTTAAAAAAGACTTCTATTAAGATGAAAGTGTTCTTATATGAAATGAACGGACTCATCTAGAACACTAATGGATCTTTTAGAAACAATCTATTCACAGTCCCTAAAAAGTGGGTTCTGATAGGAGGTGGAAGTGTGTGACTGGGCGAGGCCATAGTTCAGAACCAGGAGAACATTTCAAATATTACAAAGAGCTGGTGTGAGGAGAAATTATTGTTTGGAAAATGCACACGCCCCACACAACATGTCCCACATACAATAGCACCAGGTTGAGAACCATTTCACTAAAGAGGACCCCAGGATGTATCATTTCTCTCCTTCTGAAAGTTCGCTTTATAGATGTCTCCAATCCAAAGTTAAGCAGAGAAGCTTGTAGCCCAAGTCAAGATGACTAAGGGGAAATAACCCACTTTGTCTTTATGGGCCTGGATAATTCCATCAGGAGCATGATAGTTATTTCTTCTCTAACTATCCGGACAATTAGAGTTTTCAGTGGTTGTTTTTTTTTTTCCTTTAATGAAAACCTAGTCCTCCCACCATCGTTTTCTCTAACACTTGGATTAGCGGTCCTTTGTTACTATTGATTTATTTTAAACAATGTGATGACAAGCAACAGCGCACAGAGTATTTTATATAATTAGACACTGTTGCTACCTTCAAACTACGTTCTTTAATTAAACCAAGCATATGTGCTCGTCTAACTCAGTATCCCACAACAATCAGTCTCTCTCTTTCTGCCCCCCCCCCCCTCTCTCTCACGCGCGCACACACACACACACACACACACACACACACACATGCATTCTCTATCCCTCTTTATAAAGTGAATTCATTTTGAAAGCTTTCCCCCTGGGAATGATTATTCAGACAAAAGAATTTCCTACATAATCCACAGAGGAAGTAGTGCCATTAAGAGTTATTAGAAGTTTGTGTTTTGTATACAGTCAACAAGGAACTGATTTTTCAACACATATTGTTAATATATTACTGTTCAGCTGCATCCTTTTCCCACAGTCTTAAGTGTGAGCATTCTGAGAACATCTGATAAACTTGAAACTAAAGCTGAATTTCCCAACTTCAAGAATGAGTCATGATGAAACTTTTTAATAAGAAAATAGGTTAATAATGTCAATGAGAAAAAAGCAAATGAATTAAATAAGAGTGTTGGCACATTATCTCTATATCCATTTCTAAAACACAAATTTTACCATATTGTTCATTTAAAGAGGCATGGGGTTTTTTTTTTAAGTAAAAAATTAATCACTTTGACATTTGCTTCAAGATGAAGTTCAGGAGTGAGGGGTCATGAGGGGAATTTCCAAACAAACATCTCTGTTATTGTTTATTGCCTGGATCTGAGACTTGAATATAAGCTCCTGGGTAGTAGAGAATGTTTCCTGTTTGTTCCGTATTGAATAATCAAGCACCACAGTAAGTGCTCAATAAATAGGAATGATTGAATGAGCAAATGAACAATATAAAGATGAAAAAAATTTTACAGCATGTTATCCAAAACTTACAGAAAATGCTTCTAGGCTTTCTGGACAGAGTTATGTCATTATTACTTACATATTACAAGTTTTGGAAAGAAATTCATTGATTGCAAATTAGTTATTTTGAATTTTGTTAAAATTTCAAAGGAAAGTTAATAGATTTTAGGATAATAATAAAAATACTTATGTAACACTTACTATGTGCCAAGCACATTTCTAAAGCCTTAACATATATTCTCACAATAACCCAATGAGACAGGTATTATTATTATCCCCCATTTTACAGGCAAGAAAACTGAGACATAGAGATATTAAGTAACTTGATCAGGTTACATGCTAATAAGTAGCAGAATCAGATTTGGACTAGAAGTCTGGTTCCAAAAATTTGTGTTCCTAACCACATAACTGCCTCCTTACACTTAATAGTCTCAGTATCTTGTTCTTGACAGTCACTGAGAGTCAAAAGATATACACTCTGCTATACCTGAATAAATATGCTTCTGACCAAAAAAATACATTTAAAATTCTACAGCTCTGAGGCAGATAGAAAAAAAAATGGCATAACTACATGATCAGCATAGTAAAATAAAAGCTCATTGGAACTGAAGTCCTGTTGAATACCAGAGAAGAGAAAATTGGACTGGAAAGAAGATAATTGCTTTGAGAAAAAAAAAAAAGTGTCTATTTTTAAGCAAAGGATATGAGCTGTTCAGTATTCTCTCTAAAACAAACAATGCATGATGTTCTATGATGAATGAGTTCAGTGCCTAATGAAATTCTAAAATTACATTCTAAAAATATAATTTTGGTCTATGATTTGATAAGCAATTTTTAAATGTTTACGAGCTACGCATTCACAACCAAAACTTCTCAAAGATGTAACCAACAACAAGAAAAAACATAAGATAATATGGGGGTGGCGGGAGAAATCATTATACATTAACTAATGCTTTGATATCAGAATGATATTGTGTTACAGTTGCTATAGTCAGGTTTTACAATTTGAAAATACTTGCATTTTTTATTAATCTAGATATATTTCTATTTAGATCTTACAAAACTTTAAAAGAGGGGTGCCTGGGTGGCTCAGTCATTAAGCGTCTGCCTTCTGCTCAGGTCACGATCCCAGGGTCCTGGGATCGAGCCCCGCATCGGGCTCCCTGCTCCGCGGGAAGCCTGCTTCTCCCTCTCTCACTCCCCCTGCTTGTGTTCCCTCTCTCACTGTGTCTCTCTGTCAAATAAATAAAATATTTTTTTAAAAAATTTAAAAGAAATAGTGCTAATCCTTTGTAATAACTGTACACATTCATAGTAAAATAAGTACTTTGTCCTGTTCACTAGTAAAACATATATTATGTCAAAACATATGTCATTCATATATTTGTTCATAAAATATTCAATTAAATCATCTTTTCCCAACAGCTTCAGAGAAAAGAGAGCCAAGAATAGGTTTTTAGAAAGTTATAAGATAATAATATTTTTCCATTTACTTGAGCAAAGTAAGCATTTATATGCTTAGACCTTAAAATCCCTACTTCCCTGCTTGAAATTGGGTAAATAGAACTTAACTCTGAAAGTTATTATAGGATCATATTCTATCAAAATCACATGCATCCTTCTTTGCAATAGAGTCAACTAACATTCTCCTGAGTATATCTCCTTCTTCCTTTCCTATTGCAGAGTCATTCCCCCCTCTTGTTCAATGCTCTAATTCTTAGTTGTAATGGATGACTCAACAATTTTCTATGAGGGGATGGGACATTTACTCTCTAAGAAACAGACACAGAATTGGGAAACCAGTGATTAGGCACAGAACCATGTAAAATAATGCACTTTTCTCCATGGAGCTTATGGGTGTGTATATATACACTATATAGATAATTACAGTTAACTCTGATAAACAGGCTGCCTTGGAAACACTGTGGTTAAGACCTCTGATTCTGGAGTCAGGCAAAGCTAGTTTGAATTCAGACTCCATTACTTATTACCAGTGGGAACTTAGCAAATTACTTTATTTCACCTAAGACTACTTTACCTCTTTTTTAAGATTAATAAAAGAGTTTAAGACTATTTATAATAGCCAAACACTTGAAACTCTGAGTGCTTTCTACAATTGAATGGGTGCATTGTAGTGTAGTCAGACAATGGTATGCTATATACAGCAATAAGAACGAACAATCTATAACTGAATGTAACAATATGGATAAATCTCTCAAACAAAATGTTAAATGAAAGAAGCCAGACCCAAAACAGTACACTGACGATTCCATGTACACCAAGTTCAAAAACAAGCAAAAATATTTTTGATTTTGGAAGTCAGAATAGCAGTTATCCTTAGAAGGTGGGGACACAATTGGAAATGGGCACAAGAAAGGCTTCAGTGGTATTGGTAATATTCTATTTCTTGCTGGTTATGCCAATGTGTTCAATGTGCAAAAATTAATCAAGCTGTATATTTGTGATTTTTTTAATGTATTACTCAGGTATTTTTGTCTGTTATAATCTAATAAAAAGTTTAAAAATTAAAAGTAATTTAAAGGTAAGCATCCTTACCTTCTGAAATATTTACAGGTGAAATAACATAGTGTATTGGATTTACTTGAAAACAACCCAGTGTCAGGAAAGAAAGAGATGTTGGACAAGAGAATAATGAAACAAGATTGGTCAAAAGTTGACAGCAATTGAAGCTGGGTAATGGGTGATATTTATACTACTCTCCCTGCTTTCATACAAATTACTTTTATACCATTTCTTTAAAATAGCGCTTACTATGTTAGTTATTATTTTAATTATGAATATTAATGTAACTGTCACCTTAAAGTATCTATACAAACTGAACTCTTTAAATCCAATCAAGTCTTTACATGGAAAACACATGGAATTCCACTGATGTCATGAGATAATCAAGAAGACAATTGGCTTTATAATATTCACACATACTATTAGCAACTGAGATCAAAAGTTGAATAAGAAAAAGGGTAAGGAAACTAGAAAGGACTGCCTGAAGCAAATTAGTCCTAAACCCACTGGGGGAACAAGCTTCATTCTTGCTTTTATCAACAAAGCTCATTAACATATTGTTCTGCCTATGTGATAATGAAAGGGAAAAATATCAGGAAACGAAGATGTCTAGGCAGCAAAAGCTGTGGGCCAACAACTAACAAATGGTTAGTAACAGGAAATGTCATCACAGGGGTTCAACACTCAGAGTGAAAAGTTCAGGGGGAGAAATTCAGAAATATTTGAATTTGGCAACCATTCTACAGCTGAGCAGGCCTTGTGTGCTTAATATTTGTATTCTTCACTTCTTTCATCTGAAAATGGAATCATTCACCTCCTGGAACATTATGGTCAGGGACAGGAAAGTGTTTTGAAATGATGAAATATCTAAAAATTTTGTGTGTTGAAGCTTTCCTTTTGGTCACCTATCTTCAGGACTCTGAGGTAAGTTTAACCATATGATGAAAGGATGAAGAAAGTTCTTTAAAAAGCCTAGTGTTAAACAAGTATAAAAATGAATGTAGAAATGTAGAATTGGAATAGTTAGGTAGAGTGAGATAATAAAGTGAATGAAAATTAAAAAGCAGTAATTTTTTAAAAACAAATTGACCTCTTTAAGACAATTACAATTTCCTTGTTGATTCTTTAGCCATTAAAAATAACATTACAGAAGAATATTAAATTATTTAATGAATTGGAAAGAAAATCACTGAAAGTTAAGTGAAAACAGCAGGTAACAAAATAGCATTAATGAATTGGCATTATTTCATTGGGGGATAGATAAAAATAGATAGGATATAGGTATTTCCTCACATGCTATGCATATATATATTTCCATAGAAATACATGAATACATACATATGTGCATATTCATATAAATATATATTTATATCTGAAATATATAAACCATAATACTTACAATGGCTACCTTTCCGTATGTTTTCTAAATTTTTTTTTCTAAATTTTTTAAATTGACATTTTGTTTTTATAGTAGGAAAATAAGATTATTTAAAATCATTTTTCACTGGGGTGGTTGTCCAATATTTTACTGAGGTAGAAACATAAAGACCTGTGTTTGGCATGACTTTCCTTTCTTGTTATTATTCAGGATTTCAGTGAATTTGCCTCAAATAATGTAATAATTAAACAAATGAGCACAGTTGAATTTTGTCTGGTGTGAGTCTGGCATTCAGTTTCATTTATTGAATTCCTCTTAATATTTGATTATAAGAAAAAGAAAAACGTCATCTTTTCGTGATTCTTCAAAATGAACTAGGGTTGCTTTGCTTTCCATGCTTTCTCTACTTTTTCATCCTTACAAATGCCTTAATTCTTCATAACATTACATCATTGCATCTGCTTCTGTAACTTTCTCCTGTGACATTTTCCCTCTGAGCCATAGATTGTGTTTGGGTTCTGCCTGGAAATTCTGCATGGTGCCAGGAGGAAATATTTTCACCTTTAAGGCTTACCTGAGGAAAGTTTCCAGCCATTGTGTTGCTGTTGACTTTAAGCGATAGGGCAGAGAAAAGAACTTTTTGCACTTCCCCAGCAATATCTGGAATATGACATCACTATCTGACTATGTCTTAGAGTAGAAAGAGCCCTGGGAAAAAGGAGACTTTGCTCTGACCTCAATTAGCGAGACAATTTTTAAAAAATGACTTCATCTCGCCGAGCCTATTTCTTCAATTGTCAAGTAGAGATAATGGAATTTAATCTACACACCCGCCACCACTCTGGCCCCTCCCCCACTCCCACCACCACAGAGCTACCATCACAGTACGTAAGATGACGCGGAGGCAGTGCTGCAGGAGTGGGGATGGAACAGGAGAGAAAAGAGAAGGCAATAGCATTCTTGGGGTCCACTGCCATCAGTTTTCATTATCTAAAATTATTTTTATTGCTTAAAATTATCTGTTACCTAAAATGTCCTACTTTTGTAAAAATAACGTCTTATTCTTACAAAACATAATTTATTGCTTAGATTTTTATACATAATTCTGAACTGTTAAAAACACTGTAAGACATGAAAAAATAGGAGAGCAGGAGTGTTTATCTTCAAAAATGCTAATTAAATTCGTTGCAGCCTTGCTAAAGGGGAAAAAAGTTACGGTTCCAATTTTTGCCCATTTATGCCAACAAACAGTGTTCTAATCTTCTGGGTCTGTGTGTGCTTAGAAAGTCTGCCATCTGAAACACAGGTGCATTTGAATGTCCATCTGACCGAAGGCATTTATCAGAAAATGAATACATGCATTATAGAAGTAATGGACTTAAGCTACACACCAAAACTATGAACCTCCAAATGTTTTCAGATTATAAATAAATAGATGAGAATGAGAGGACAGGCTTTGAGGAGGGAGTGGACAGTAAGTGGCGACAGGAGCATAATTCATCCTAGTGCTCAGTCAGACCTGCAAAACAAGAGGGCTGGTCTTTCTTGAGTTTCCTCAAGAAGGCATAAATCTTATGTTTGCCTTTGTGGGATTCAATCAAAATTTGCTATAGGATCTATGTAATGAATAAACGAGGAGCACTTACTCTGTGTAAGGCACTCTGAAGCAATGGTTCTCAACTGAGACCACTTTTGTCCCCCAGGGGACATTGGGCAATGTCTGGAGACACTTTGGGTTGTCACAACTGAGGATTCTACTGACATCCAGTGGGTAGAGGCCAGGGATGCTGCTAAATATCCTACAATGCACAGGACAGCTGCCCCAAACACAGACAATAACCACCCCCAAGAGCTTAGAGCAATGAAGATAAGGCAGATACACAGCAAAACAGACAAAGCAAGAAAAGCTGTAAGAAATATACAGAGAAAAAATGACTTGTAGCTTCAGAGATCAGGGAAAACTTTGAAAAATAATACTGTAAATATCCATCTTAACATTCCTAAAGTAACTTAATTTAAAGGTGCTATTATTTTTGTAATTCTTTTTTACATCAATAAAGATAAATTAACCACCAAATACTTATAGAAAACATCCTCTCTGTTCTTGAAACTGTATTAAGTTCCCTGGAAAGACAAATCTGAGTAAAACAGAGCCACTATTCTCTGGAATTTAGAGTGGAGTTACACCTCCAATTCCACATTAACATTATCAAGATTCATTCCTTCAAACATGTCATGAGTACCGATTATGTACCAAACACTGTGCGACACAAACAGGCAAGATTTCTGCCCTTGTAGAACTGTTATTTGGGGGGCGCCTGGGTAGCTCAGATGGTTGGGCATCTGCCTTCGGCTCAGGTCATGATCTCCAGGTCCTGGGATCAAGTCCCATGTCCGGCTCCCCATTTGGGGGAGGAAAAAAAAATCAAACCAACAAATACATGATTTCGGTATATGACTTCTGTTTTCAAAAATACTGCACTGTCTAGTCCAAAAATCCTGAAAGCCTCCCCACTACAAAACACCTAGAAATTCTCACTCAGATCTCACAAGCATGCTTTTTGAAATCTACCTGAGCATGCAAGAAGCTATGGAAAACCTCTAAGGGCCAAAAGCAAAGAGGGAACTAAAAACCAGAACAGTGAGTGTAAACTGACAGTGAGGTCCCTGGGGTCTGGGGAGCAGGAGGGCAATTAGTCTCAGAAACCACTAGATTTTAGTGACTAGGTAGGAATAGGACACGAAGCCTCAGGTCCCAGAGATTAGGATCTGGAACTGAGTCCCCTGAATAAAGGTAGGACTCTCGGAGTCAAAAAAAAAAAAAAAAAATTACAGGCATAGGAAAATAAGAAGGAAACTTATCCATCTTGGCCTGGCTCTAGATAAAGGAAAAAATAGCTTATGCTAAGAATACATTACCACAAACCAGGTTTTAGTAGGCTTGATGAGCAAAGGTACATTACTCATGTTGTCTGAGAATCCCCAATCCAGGATGTTAATATAAGAAGACCTGGATTGGTAATCCCCACAGAATAGCTAACAGTTTATCCACACAGTCCACCCCTTGTGACCAGCTGTGTCTCTTCATAAAGCCCTGGGATATACCTAGCATATAAAATTTAGTACATAATCTTTGTTTTGGGTTCTGCCTTGTAGGTAACCAGATCCAAGTTAGGAACTCTTGTAAGAGAAGGCCTACTTGAGGAGCTGCTCTTCTAAACTGAGACCTGAAGGATAAGAAGCCTATACAAACTGTAGAGGGGAAGAGTAATCCAGTAGAGGGAATAGCATGTGCAAAGGCCCTCATGTGGAACAGGACACAGAACCTTCAAGAAACAAAAAGTAGTGGTAGAGAGAAGTTTGGAGAGCTGCAAAGGAGCCCAGTCAGGTAGAGAGGTCTTAGGCCTGGAACCCATGCACACAGCTATGTGTGTTTTCTTAAGTTAGTTGCCAAAAGTTGAAAATAAGGAGATGTCACATAATAATTTCTGAATTTTCAAAAAATTCAAAAGATCTGTCAGCAGTGGGCTTGCATTCTTACATGGCAACCCTCAGCCGGATCTACCCCCTTGAGACAAGGCCTGTGACCTCATATTTACCACTGTCCCCACCCAGCCTTTTTCATTCATTTATTTTGCTGATTTGGCATCCATATAGCTCATAATTTGGGACTTCATAGGTTATGGTTTGAAAAAAGTTGGATTTTATTCTAAGATCTTTAAGTATTTTAAGCAAGGGAATGTTATGATCTGATTTATATATACTCCATTCGCTATAAAACAAAACAAAACAAAACAAAATTGGAGAGAACCAAGAATGAAAAAGAGGATACAAATGAGGAGACCATTGCAGGAATCTGGGTGAAAGATCACGGTAGTTTGAAATGGAAATGGAGAGAAGCAAATGGATTTAATGTGTGCTTGGAATCAGAAAACCCAATGTTTGCTGATAGATTAGATATTACAGGTGAGAGAGAGAATCAAAATGACTTGTGCTATATTATAAAGAGCTTGAGCCTTCTATGGTCAACCCCTAAAGGGACATTTACTGATAATCCTTGGTACATGGAGAACTTGTGCTGTGAAAGGTACAAATAAAAGAAACTCTGATGCCTGTAAGGAGCTTGAATTCTATTAGCAGAGGTAGGATTGATGCAAAGAAATACACTTATAAGTCATACAACTTATTAGATAGGTGTAACTATTAGAGTAATAATAACAATAGGTAACATTCATTGAGGGTATATTATATACCCAGTACATACATCTCATTTAATACCACCTAGAGTTAAGTGTAATTGTCATTTCCATTTTATACATGGAAAAATAAAAACTCAGGAAGTTAGGTAACAGATCATACAGCTTATAATTGGCAGAACTAACATTAGAGCCCAAGGCGACTTACTCCACTGGTCCTTTGTTTAATGAGTGCCCTAGACTGCTTTTACGTACCTTTAGTGGGGCCACAGAGTTAACCTGCATGCTGCAACTTAGACATGCTCAGAAGAGTAATGTCACTCCTTCGACTTGACTGAGACTGCTCTGAGCTTTCTCACAAGCCTCTTTCAGCTGGAGAGAGGAGAGAGAATTGAACTTTCCTCAAGACTATTTAAAATTTAGCTCCATTCAGTATTTGAAACTGTCTCTTTGGGTAATATTTTGACCCCTCTAGAAAAGAAATGCAGATTTCTCAACCTTCCACCACATCCGTGTGCACCAGCACATATGCACGGACATACACCCCTCTGCTCCCCAAGATGGTGTTGGGGTGTGTGGACAGAGAACCACTGAAGTTCCCCAGTCTTGGGCTTGACGTCGGGGCCCATCTGGTTGCTGCTTGCTCTGCTAGCATTCATGACTAAACTCCTTTGCTGGAATCATCCTTGATCTTGGTCTCTTAGCTGACTAAAAACTCAATAGCATTCCCTAGTTAAGGGAGCTCCAGCTCAGCTCTCAGCAGTGCTGTCGAGCTCCCCACATCTGTGACATTTCCTACATCCAGCAACCTGGCGCAACAGCCCATCTCCTGACTCTGCTTCAGAACCACTCCTATCTCAGCAGGCTCCACAGCTAGGCTGACAATAAAATTTATCTTCCAAATCAAGACAGTTGTGGGAGTGACAAGAAGGTATATTATAACTACAGTGGAACATGGGGTGAATCAGGACAGTCTCAAACTAGGACATAGGGCAGGCCCTAGCTCTCAACCTAGCTGCTTTGCAAGTTCCCCTTCCAGAAGTTTCAGTAACTCCTGGGTTGTATTTATGCTACACGGGATGGGGAGAGGTCCAGGAAAGCTAAACTTTGAGGGTTCTCCTAGCCACATTGCACAGTTAAGTTCAGACCATTGAGATTTAGTCCCATGGTAGTCCCAGCCCACAAGGCAATCTCTTTCAGATCCTAAATGGAAATGGCCTCCCACACAGCAATTTAACACATCTGCTCCTCTCCCGGGAAAGCCCAGAGAGGGAAATGGCTCAGATGCCATAGGGGAAGAGGTATCCTTCTCTTCAGTATGGGACAATTCTGTGACTGGAGTTTTCCAGACTTTCCCTTTGCTAGGTTAAATCTAAAGCTGAAGGAGAATGAAAACAAAACAAAACACAACAAAACAAAAGCCAAGAACAAACACCTCTCAACTCCACAAAGCCTTGCTTTCAACGTGATTATCTTGGTAAAGAAGTATAGTGTCTGCCCTCTTATCCTCTACCTCTAAACCTCAAGACCAACCCTTGAAAGTAAAAAACTGCAGGGGCACCTGGGTGGTGCATTCAGTTAAGCCTCTGACACTTGGTTTTGGCTGAGGTCATGATCTCAGTGCCTTGGGATCGAGCACCGTGTCAGGCTCCACACTTGGCACCAGTCTGCCTGAGCTTCTCTCTCCCTCTCCTTCTTCCCCTCCCACTCGTGCTGTTTCTCTCTCTCTCTCTAGAATAAGTGAATACATTTTGAAAAGAAAAAAAATAAAAGTAAAAGACTGCAAATTAAAAATGATTTAAGGGAGGAGGTGGAAATAAAATGCATTGGTTTAATACTTGCAAAGAAAAAATAACTAACATATCGAAGGCTGTTCATTCTCAGTCTTTTCTGCCTACGGTGAAAGAAGGATTTAATGTCATTCCACATTAAGTTTCTTAACACAGACTTGATAAGATGAATAAACAAATACCTTTTATAAGATACTCAGAATGAGTAGATCTTCAGAGGTCAAAGTTCAGCTACTTTTGGATCTTAGATCCTGTTCTGAATATTCTATGGTTTTGTGATTTTTATCTCTGAAAGGCCAAAAAGTATTATGTATCAGGTTTCCACTTAAGGCTTTGCTTACTCATTTAAGTGTCTCAAACCTAAACTGCAAGTCTTAATGTTTTAGAGTGGCATTAAATGGTTTTCCAATATTGATCAGGGATTATTGAGAGGTCCCCAAAGTTTGTGATGTTTCACAAGGGCATTCTAATGGGTTCATTTTTCTATTTATTCTATTCACTGCCAGGCAGCGACAACAGTTGCATCTCGTGTATGTTGTTACTCTAGTTGATTTTGGATAACCCTAACTTAAAAACATTCTCTATACCAACGTGCAAGTTTCCAAACACAAGCGGAAAATTACACAAATGCTGAGTAATCAGGGTTATGGAAGGACCAAACAAGAAGAGGCCAGGTGGAGTTTGTCTAGAAAGGTTTTATAATGCCTTTATGATTAATAAACCTAAGGAAAACATCTGAAGCTTCTTTGAAATGTTAAGAATGAACTACTGGAGAACAACTGTGCTTCAAAGAGTAGTAAAGTATGTGAGGCAGTATCTCACTAGGGGGATAAAGGAATCCTATACCCCCAATAAATTATATAGAAAGGAGTAGAGGGTTGAGTTTGACAAGTTTAGAAGAGTTTCTGTTAACTCATCAACTCCAGCTACTCCCTTCAAACCCTAAACCCCTGGATATCCAAGGTAACTTCTTAGGAATTTGCACAACTAAATATTCCCAGAAATGCAGCTCCATATTACATAACCAGAATAAATGGAGCTTAACAAAAAGAAACTCTATGGAAATCTGGATAGTTCTGTAAAATTTCTTTAGATGCTTCATGTGAATGAAAAGGGGCTTATAAAGCCAACTAAAGGAAGAGACAGTCTGCTTTATAACTTATAACATTATCAATACACACTCACTGAGTGTCAGCAGTGAGCAAGTCTTGCTCCTAGAAATAAAAAGTTATGTTTGTTCCTTTATGATATTTCATCTAATTAATGTGATAGATATACAATTAGAATACACACAATTATAATTAGAACAACATAAAATAGGATCAGGGCAAAGAATCCTAGATATTCTCCTCTAATGCAAGAGCTTATAAGGAAGAGAAACTTCTTTGGACGGATGTGAGCAAATCAGAGACGCAGACAGATAAATGAAGAGTACACTGCATCCATGAGGTGGAGATTAGCCAATTCTCAAATATTCGTGATTGTAAGGACATAAATTGTGTAGGTGATTGACTACGTTACTGAAATATACAAATGTACAAAAATATGAGAGAGAGTAGGAATAGTTCTAGTTAAGTATGTGGTTGAGTAAAGAAGAGCGATGTGGTGAAATCCAAGCCTTTGTCATTGGCTTTGCGACTCAAATTCAGTGAAAGATACCAAATAGGCTGGCAGGTTCATGTCCTTTCTCCTTCTGTGATTAGTGAGATTTACAAAAAGCTGAATCAAGCCTAAAATAGATACTATACTACCAAAATCTGACAGACAGTGCTGACTGTCCACCAAAAAACCCCATTCTCCCTTTTCCTATAATAACTGTGTTATAGCTGAGAACTGGTTATCCATTTAGCTGGTATTTCCCAAACTCCCTTGCTGTTAGATATGGCCTCCTGACCAAGCTCTCTCCATGTGAGCAAGAACATGGCATGCCACTTCTGAGTCTGGGCCCAAGACAATGGGCATACATTCCTCCCCACTCTTTCCCTCCCACTACTGGAACCTAGACATGGCATATTCTAGTTTGACCACATAAACAAAGATTACATTGTGGGTCAGGAAGCAACAAGATAAAAGAAACCTGAATCTCTGAATCTGAGTCCCACAGCTCTATTTCACTGAACTCTGAACTATTACCTGAGAAAGGAACTTCTCGTCTTTAAACCACTATATTTTGGGGGCGCCTGGGTGGCTCAGTCGTTAAGTGTCTGCCTTTGGCTCAGGTCACGATCCCAGGGTCCTGGGATCGAGCCCCGCATTGGGCTCCCTGCTCCGCAGGAAGCCTGCTTCTCCCTCACCCATTCCCCCTGCTTGTGTTCCTGCTCTCACTGTCTCTCTCTGTCAAATAAATAAATAAAATCTTTTTAAAAAATAAATAAATAAAAATAAACCACTATATTTTGGGTTCTCTTTTTTATAGCCACTTAGCCTTACACAGACTGTTTCAGAAAAGAAAGTATATTATGAAGGGAAGAGTATAGTATTCAGTGACAATATATTCTAATAGGAGGTAAATTTAATTTTTTTCCATAGCTATCTTTTGCTGAACCCTGGACTAACATTATACTAGTGTACAAGCCATATCGGTGCCCGTCCCATACACCTTGGACTTTTCAGCATGCTCTGGTGAAATTCCAAGTGCTAGTATCTGTATCCCTGCATCTCGGTGCTCTTCTTCCTGCTCTGTGCAGGTGCAAACTCAAGTGCTAAGGAGTTAACATCCTCAGGAGCAACCCTCAACCAATGACCTCCCAGGAGTTGGTATATTAGTATCATAGCTCCCTCACCCCGTGGGTGGAATAATTCTAAAGTGTGTGCTTTTGCATCAGTTTTCCAGAGTTCCTCTATAGAATTAAGCTCCAGGTACCCTTTGTGGTAGCTGGCTTACCCATGGACTCCTTATTGGTTGCCTTCCAGTCACTCAGTCACTTCCTCCACTTCCCTACCACATTCTCTGAACTTCCCAAATAAACTAATTTCACTCAAATCATTGCCTTGGAGTCTGCTTCTGAGAAAACACAAATTACGATAGCCAGCTACTTCATATTCACCATCTCAGACAAAACGATTCTCCAACCATAGTCTTGACTATTAGAGAGTATTATGTTATTTTTATGGATGAAGAAATCAAATTTGTGTGAGTTAAGTATCTTGACCAAGATCAGTGTCAGAATTAGAACTGGTTGGAACCCAGGACTACCTCACTTATAAGTTTTCGCACCTTCCAATATACCAGACTCTACCAGAAGCAGAAGTTTTCTAATCGTCTACTGATACAAATTTTAGTAGATGATAATATTGGAAGTTTTATGATTGTATGATATATTTCAGGGAAATTAGACAAAATAGATTCTACATTAGTCTATAATATCTTGTGTTAAATAAAACACTTCTGATAACGCTTTTTGTTAAACAGACATCTTTTAGACTGAACAGGGAAAAAAAAGCAGTTTTCAGCTACTTGCTAACACAAATTTATTTAGCCCCTTTTAAATTAGTCAGACCCTCACCAGAGCTACTTCACTTGAATAAATCTGCTTCTTAAAATGGTCTGTATAGATTCTTTCATTTAGGAACCTAGCTCTACTCACTTCCCTACCCAGACTTGCGTAGAGAAAAGGATAGTAGGTGAATACACATCAAGACATAAATAATTCATAAGGCTGAGGGCTCAGAAATTTTTGTATTTGAACAATTAATCAATCTATGGAATTAATAGAATTTTGGTTTTGGAATTTCAGAAGAGAGTCAACAAGTAAAATTTAGAGATATTTGATGAGACAAAGTTAACCTTCCTATACTTTTCCTAATGCAAGTACTCATAAGACTAATTCTACAGGAAGCAGGCATATAGAGAGGATGGGCAAAAATCTGAGGAAATAATAGTTTCTTTATCCTGTATTGTATTAGCAATTTAATCTGTGCATTCTTTTAGATTTTAAGTTAATAGTCTGCCAGGAAAAACCCTGTGGAGTTGTCACACACGGGCAATATACCAGATTTCTATAATGTTGTATATTAGCATGGGAGTATTACAAGATCTTAGAGAAAAAAAGCTGTTTATTCTTCACCACCACTAGATATAATCTAAACATTACATTCCTGAAAGGATATGCAGTATCACTTACATTCACTCTAGGCAATTGCATTTCTCTCCTGGTCTTAGCTGAACTGTGCAACATGACCATAAGCTTTGGTTATTTGAGGTAAACAAACTCTGTGGTCACGCCTGCTTCAACTGAAGCTAATGTCAATATGGACGGGCATGGAGGAGAATACTAAAACCCCCAAAACACTGATTATCTTCAGAAAATGTAATGAGTCAGTTCCTACCCTTACTGATGTCAGATTTTTATAGGGCACATTACATCACATAAAGTCTGAAGAAGAATGGAAGCCAGAATAAACAGAGCTATGCATCAAAAAAGTCTTAAGTCTCACAGCAGACACAGTTCAGCTAACATAGTCGTATTCACAGAATTTTTATTCAGACAGACTATGGCAATAAAACAGAAATATGCACATTGGAACATATTTATCTACCTCATAAAAGTGTACAAAATTTTATATACAAATGTAAATAAAAGGACTTTGCCTGTCTCCAGAAACGTACATGCTTTTCATTTGCCCAATGGCTCACACATGAGATTGTATAAAGTTTAATTAAGTAATGAAATGTAGAAACATATATATACCAAATGTAATTCGTCTTAAGAGTCTCATGCTCTACCGACTGAGCTAGCCGGGCGCTTGTTGTAATTCGTCTTAAAAGTATTTTTGCCTATTTAAACAAATACTTTCAACATTCTACAGCATATCCTCATTTTAAGCTCTGAAGACTTAAATATTAATTGTTAAATATGATTTCATTGAGTGCCAGTAATGGGATAGTAGTACTATGATTATTACTGGTTTTTTTTTTTAAGTTCTCATTTATTGGTGATACAAACAAGTATTTACAGGTGGAATCACAAGATCTCTTGGGTTTGCTTTACAATATTTCAAATATTTGCAGGAAAAAAAGTTGGAGGGTATAGATGAAACAACAATGCAGAATGTTGATAAGTATTGAAGTTGGAAAATGAGTATAAATGGGCTCATTGTATTATTTCTCTTCTGTTATATATGTTTTAAATTTCCATAAGACAAGAAAAATATTGCTAACTGAATAAAAATCATGCAGTCTCTATTTAAAAGAGAAAATTAGGAGCAGTAACAGTGAGATACATCAATTTATATCAATAGAGATGATATAATTTTGACTTTATGCTTTACAATGACCATATCAGGTACTTTCTGTGATAGTATTAACTTTGCATGCATGCGAAAGGTTTTAATTACACATAGGAACTGTACATTTTTCTTAAATATGTTCAAAAGCTATCTTAAAGTATTTATAAAAAGTAAACTTCGGGAATAAAAACATGATCTTTTTAGAAAAGTAGAACAATCTCATGCTCATCATTGTCCATATTTTTGGAAGGGACTTGCAAAGTTAGACAGCCTCTGGGTGAAAAGTCCTTTCCAGGGCGCCTGGGTGGCTCAGTTGGTTAAGCGACTGCCTTTGGCTCAGGTCATGGTCCCGGAGTCCTGGGATCGAGTCCCACATCGGGCTCCCGGCCCAGTGGGGAGCCTGCTTCTCCCTCTGACCCTCTCCCCTCTCATGCTGCTTCTCTCTCTCTCTCTCTCAAATAAATAAATAAATAAAATCTTTAAAAAAAAAAAAAAAGAAAGAAAAGTCCTTTCCAGAGAAATCCCAGATAGAGATGTACTTTAACAACACAGTAACCCTGTCTGCAATTCCTCTTTGCACAGAAGTTCTGGACATTTTTCTGACAGAATATGTTTAGGCACTATTTGTTGATATATATGTTCAAGCCAGATGGTCAATAATATATAACTTAATTACTAAATCATATCTCTTTTTGTTTGCCGCAAGCAAGAGAAATGAAAGTTATCATATTCATGGCAGGTAAGTAATAAAATTTTGTTAGTTTAGATAGATTTTAATAATGGGGTTTGTGGTTCTACATTAGACCTCATTTACATATGAAGAAAAAAGTTCTTAAAACCAATACATTTGTTTTTCAACAAAATCATTTGCTTCAGCATCATACACTACTCTGAATGCATTGTTCTTACATTGATGAGTGGTGCTTGAGTGCCACCTGGTGGCGCTCTTCCACCATCCAGCAGGATTTTCTCTGATCCTCTGCCTGAGAAAACCCTTGCACCAGTCTGGCACTCCGAATGCCAAATTAAAAAAAGACATTATTTGCCAGACAGATAAATCGTCTACTCAAAGACTATAGAATCCTGAACCTCATAACACAGTAACATCTATAATTCATATTTACCTTCATACTAGTTCAAATCCTGTGTGTTCCCCAAATCCAAATATTCCCAGCCTGAGAAACTCTTCTCATTTCCTACACATCCTTCACATTTTGTTATGTCCTCCCTGTTACTTATAGCTGCAGTCACAGCGGTCTCTAGATCAGTGGTTCTCAATCTTGAATGCCACTAGAATCACACTGAGAGTTAAAAAAAAATGATGGGGGCCCTAGCCTAGAGAATCTGATTTAATAGATCTGGAATGGGGCAATATGGATCAGTAAATTGTAAAAGCTGTCCAGGTGATTCCAATCTGAGCCAGGTTATTTTGTAATGGATTGTCTGTTCTTGAAAGGTGAGGACTATTTGTCCCTCATCTCTGAGATAGTACATTGTATTCGACATACTAAGAACTCAATATATGTGGCAAAGATGAAGCAACTCCAGAGTCTACATGTTCACTTTAATAAAAGGCAAGAACTGGTTCAACTGCAGCATCTTAGATTCACAAGCTCTGCTAAGAGTATGCCATTGTCCCATCCCCCAGAAGACTAAGTAGGGGTACAAACAGCTCCTTTTTCACTCAATTCCATGCAACTCAATAAAATAATTTAGTGTACAGGTATTTTTTAAGTAAAGAACTACATTGTGACAAATCCATACATATAAAATAACACATGCAGAAAGTCATGAATTAGAAGATTATTTATAATAGAAAAATATTGGAAATAATCCAATGCTTATTTATAGGAGACTAGTTGAATAAATTATAGTATGGAGTGCCATGCTATATACATAAGAACATAAAAAAGAAAAGAATAAAAGAGATCTTTATGAATTAACATGGAATGAATTCCACTATATATTGTTAAGTAAACACATCAAAGTTTGAAAAGTCTATTATATACTACCTATTGTGTAAAAAGAAAGAGAAATACATGTTTGGTTTTTTTGCCAAAAAAGTAAAGGAGAATAAACAACAAAAAAATGAAGACATTTACCTTTAGAGGACAGGTAGGGATGGAATAGAAGGAATAAGGATGGAGTAACAATTCTGTGAGCATACCATCTTATATAGTTTCAACCTTTGAATCATAGATATTTTTTAGATAATCAGAAAATAAATTAAAGGACATTTAAAAAAACACATTAAATTGAACACAAACACAAACAAGTGGACCTAAATGTACCAAATTATAACCAAACAGAAAAAAGAATTGATTCAAGTAACTTTTGAACACATTACTATACATCCTCAGTGGAATATATTCTATGGACAAAAGGAAAAATATTTACTTAGTATTGTACTCTTAGTAGTCATATTGTATTAAAACTCTGAAACTGTTCTATTGTAGGACAATGTAAATAAGTTAACATATTATTGTTACTATGATCCAAGATTTTCATTGTAAAAAAAATTTTATACATATATAACAAGCATATATATTAAACAAGAGCAAAATTAAACCCTGAAATGTTAAATTTGAGTTGTAATTTTTTTTAATTAATTTATTTTTTAGAGGGAGAGAGAGTGCACGCATGTGTGAGCAGTAGGGAGGGGCAGAGGGAGAGGGAGAGAAAGAATCTTAAACACCCTTCACGCCCAGCACAGAGCCCAAGGCCGGGTGGATCTCACAATCCTGAGATCATGACCTGAGTGGAAATCAAGAGTCAGACACTTAACCCATTGAGTCACCCAGGCGCCCCAGTGAATTGTAATATTTTTAAAACTAAATTAAAACAAAGCAATCTCTAACACATAAAAATAAAATTATATCCAATTGGAGCTACAATCACACAGAAAAGAACTTTTCCAAATAACTTTCTTTTTTTTAAGATTTTATTTATTTGACAGAGAGAAAGAATGTGCTCAGGCACACAAGCAGGGGGAGCGGCAGGCAGAGGGAGAGGGAGAAGCAGGCTCCCCGCTGAGCAGGGGCCCCGATGTGGGGCTCGATGAGGGGCTCGATCCCAGGACCCCGAGACCATGACCTGAGCTGAAAGCAGACGCTTAACCGACTGAGCCATCCAGGCGCCCCTCTAAGTAACTTTTAAAAAGAGCACCTGGTTGGCTCAGTCCGTTGAACCTCCCACTCTTGATTTCAGAATCTCAGGGTCCTGGGATTGAGTCCCAAGTTGGGCTCAGCGCTGGGCATGGAACCTGCTTGAGATTTTCCCTCTCCCTCTCCCTTTGCCCCACCCCCACACACATATGCGTGCTCTCTCTCTCTCAAATAAATAAGTCTTTTTAAAAAAATAAAAACAAAATATGATTGCATATCTCTACAGAGATACACCCTAAGGATGAAAAGAATTGAAAAAAAAATTTTTTTTTAACCATTTTCAGTAATCATATTGTGGACAACGGTGTTATTCTGAAATTGTTATTCAGGATAAAGCAAATGAGTAATTATGATATGCTAACTCTTTAATTCTTAGTGTCATTGAGAACCAGGATTCTTGACATGGAAGAAAAGAAATAAAAATATAAGAAGCTTTTTGTAAAAACCCTAAATTTGAATTGGCTGTATTATTCAGGATTACTATTTGATGTACTATCCAGTATAATTCAGGATATAATTCTTCTTAAAAAGAAATTCCTAGCTCTCTCCACTGAAAAGTCCTAGAAACAATGATTATCCCATTGGTAATGAGCACCCCTGAAGCCTAGACTATGTTAATGGAAGTATCATTTCACACTAAAAGAGAAGTGACTGGTTCCAGGTTTATGGAAAAGAAAACATAAGGTGAACCTCAAAGATCTTACACCACAAGGCAAGAAAATGCTCAAAGACTAGTGAAGTCATGTCTTGATTGGAAAAGGTTTCCACTAGCTAAATCTGGGATAATCTGAGCATCAAAGAAGATCACAAACAGTAAAGGATTAAAACATGTCAAATTAAAAATAGTTCCTGATGGCACACAAAAGAAAGAGAGAGATAAAAGAAGGGCAGAAGGTTGGTGGGAAGAAAAACTCTTCTTGATAGAGGAATGACAGCTAATAATTGTAAAAGGGCGAAAGAATTTCCTTAAGCGAATCATTTTGTCTTCCCCAGTGTAATAACTGATTTGGGCAAGAAGCATTAATGGATGATAAAACCACTGGTTAAAGGCTGATGGGAAACAGTATATTCACATGGTCTCTAAGTACCCCATAAAATGCCTACTAAATTCAAAGAGGAAAATATAACTTCAAATTGGAGCCAGGTGGCAGTCTGCCCTTAACTAAATGATTATATATTTTGCACCACCAATAGTAAGACAAACTGACTTACTGAGCTTCCTAATGTGAGGCAGTAAGTATACTCAACTGTGATTCAGCCTCATCAGAAATATTTAATTTAAACCTAATCAAAAGGAAATCATAAGGCAAATTCAGAATGTAAGATATTTGCAATGTCATGAAAAACCAAACAAGGTAGAGGGAATGTTCTAGATTTAAAGAGACATGGCAACAAAATATGTATGAACTTTGTTCATATCCAAAAAGCAAAAACAGCTAAAAAGTTATATTGTGTACAGTTGGGGAAATTCTAATATGAGCTGTAAATTAGATGATATTATGAAAGTATTATTTTCTTAGGTATGTTAACAGTGGTAGAAGAATGTTAGGAAATGCATGTTGATTGTCATGATGCCTTCAACTTATCCTCAAATGGTTCAGCAAAAAAGTGTGTGCATACATACATATATATTATTCATAGATAAAACATATATACTACATATATTTACATACATAATATATTACATATATAATATAGAGATAGATACATATGCATTATGCTTGTCTTTCAGTTCTTTTAAGTTTTTAATTTTTCAAAACAAAAAGCTGGAAGACAAAAGAGCTATTTGCTAAGAATGTTATAAAAGTGAAAAATTGGGGGCGCCTGGTCATTAAGCATCTGCCTTTGGCTCAGGTCATGATCCCAGCGTCCTGGGATCGAGCCCCACATCCAGCTCCCTGCTCCGTGGGAAGCCTGCTTCTCCCCTTCCCACTCCCCCTGCTTGTGTTCCCTCTCTCGCTATGTCTCTCTCTGTCAAATAAATAAATAAAATCTTAAAAAAAAAAAAAAACTGAAAAATTGTATAAGGCAAAAAAGAAGTCCACAAATATCAGGACTTTTAAAAGATGGAGACATCGTTCTCTGTTGTGGCAATCAGGAAAGAATTCATAGAAGGAACTGCATTTTTAAATGTAAAGGTTTTGAGTTAATAATGACCTTAGAAATATTCTAACTAAACTTCCTCAGTTTGTAGATAAGAAAACTGACACAGAGGGTGTGGCTTGTCCAGATTCAACAAATGTTTAGTACAAAGCTGTGAAATCTAAGGCACACAATCCATAGTGGTTTCCATTAATCCATTTATTGAGCAACTTCTACATGCCAAGCAGTCCTACTTCCCATTTGAAATGGACCAAGAAGGACATGTTAAATAAGGAAATGTATATAGAACTCCATCATCACAAATTTCAAAAATTTAACATTGATTGGGCAAAGGAGAAGGTAGAATTGCTGGCTTTGAAGATGGAAGTGTTCATGAGACAAGGCATGTGGACAGCTGCAGAAGCTGGGAATTCTGTCAGCTGACAGCCAGCTAGGAATGGTGACAACTGTAGTCCACACCTGCAAGGAATTCTGTCAACAATCTAAATGAATAAGGAAAAGGATTCTCCCCTAGAGCCTCCAGATAGGAATGCAAACCTAATGACACCTTGATTTTAGCTCAGTGAGACTCACAGTGGACATCTGACCTACAGAACTGTAAGATAATAAATTTACGTTGTTTAAAAAAAAAATTGGTTGGGGGCGCCTGCCTAGCTCAGTTGGTTAAGCATCTGACTCTTGATTTTGGCTCAGGTCATGATCTCAGGGTCATGAGGTTGAGCCCCACATGGAGCCTGCTTAGATTCTCTCTCTCCCCCTTTCCCTCTCCCCCTCCCCTCCATGTGCTGGTGAGCTCTCTCACGCTCTTAAAAAAAAAAAAAAATTGGTTGGACAAAAACAGGAACCAGGGATTTATTAGCTTGTATAACTGAAAAGAGCGGGTATGGAGACTGGTGACAGGTCTCAGGTAACACTGGAATAGAACTCAAATTATGTTTACTATTTCTCTTCATATTTTGGCTCTACCCCTCCTTGTATGAGGGTCTCAGTGTTTCTCTTTAGAGACACATTTCCCTAATGTCACAGAGGATGGACACAGCCACAGAAACTCCAGAACTACTACTCAGTTCAGCAAATTCAGAGAAAACAGAGGACTTCCCTGTCAGTGTCCATATATATAATCACACAGAAGTTAACTGATTGTCCTAGATTGGACCATGTTAAAAAAAAAAAAAAAAAAATCCCTGGCCTGAGGGACAGAGCACTGTATTTGGCCAGATCTGGGTCACAGGCAACCCCACAGTCCACTAGTAAGCTGACACGTCGCTAACAGCCCTACCACTCCTGCCTGCCCAGCCCAACCCTGCCAACCACATGGAATGAAAGAAGGGTAGATTCCCTAAGATGAAGGGTGAAAAGGAATGCCAGGTAGACAAAAACAAGAAGTAATAATACAGTGAGTAAGCAACAGGAACAAATTATAAAGGTAAAAATTCACACAAATGGTTATAGGAAGCAGCAAAAGCTCAATTCTGACAGGGTTCTAGGGAATAGTGAGAGAAAACGTCCTTGGGGTTGTATTGTGGAAGTTAGTGAAAGAGTGAAATGACAGGCAGAAGAAAGTGGTGCTTAATTAGGTAGACAGCGAAGAGCCACCGGCTTTAAAAAAAGAAACAAACAAACAAACAAACAATGGCATGATTTAATCTGGGATGTGGGAAGACTACCAGTCATCAGTGTATAACAGTGTTTCTCAAAGTGTAGTCCTTGGCCCCCAATATCAGAAATCACCTGGGTACTTTGTTAAAAATGCAAAATCCTGGGTGCCACCCAAATTTACTAAATGAGAATCTCTAAAGTTGGGTCACAGGTAGCTGCATTAGAAATAAGCACCACAGGCATTATTTCTACATTCTAAAAGCTGAGAACAAATAGCATAGGATTTTAATAGGAAAAAGGTTTAACAGTATACTTTTCCAAAATGTTTTAGATAATTGAAAGCCTCCTACTTAATCCTTGATGCATTTTGTCTATTACTATCAGAGTGATGGGCCAATAATTTAGCTGCTCTCAGCCACAGCTACCCAGGCTGTAAAAAGTAAAATTTGGACTAATAATTAATCTCTTTTAACATTATGATATCATGATTTTTAAATCCTGTTTCTTGAAGTATTTCTACATCCATATCCAGTAAAGGGTTAATTCAACAGGCTTGGGTTGTTGCTCAGACACTGCACATTCCAAAGAAAGCACTGTCTCTTGATGCTCCTGGGAAATAACTTCTGCCTTGGGATATCCTGTCCGATAAGAGTGTTTTTATGTGCCTCAGGCTTTGGGCCATGCTGCAGCAGTTTGACCTTTACGGGTCTGGGTCCACACATAAAAATACTGATTCCCAACTGACTGATCCCCAACAAAAATACTGGATACCAAGGCTCAAGATAGTTTCTCTGGTTCACTACTTCGCACATGTTGTCACACATCATTGATGGGAGAAAAAGACATTCACCTACAATGACACCGAGAGGCAACACCTGGAAGCTTGATCCTGGTTTCACCTGGACTTTAGCCATGTGTATTTTCCCAGTGCTGATTTCAGTCTTCATCCTTTCACTGTAATAAACCATAGCCATGAATACAACAGCTTTTTTGAGTTCTGTGTGCCCTTCTAGTAAATCATCAACCCTGAGGTTGGTCTTGGGGACCCTTGACACAATCATAACTTCCACATTATACTTTCATATTGTGATTTCCAATTCAGTTAAGCTTAAATATTGCTTAAATAAAATATTTTGTATTGATTTTTCATTCTGCTGCCCTTTGACCCAGTATCTATTAGAAATTTATCTTAAAGAAATCATAATGAAATAGGACAGCCCTATTTCAATGTAAAAGTTTATTATAGTATAGTAGAAAATTGAAAACAACCTAAATTTTAAACAATACAGGTATGGTTTAATGAATGATAATAGGTCCATTTGGTGGAATAGTTATTAAAATGCTAAATTAAAGAACAAACTGTATCCAAACCACGTGTGCATATAGACAAAGACTAAAGGAGAACATAGATAAATAGGAGATGACTTTTTGTAGTATTCAGACACTTTTAAATGTTTATTTTTACTATTACTATTTTATTATTACTATTATTAAAATTGTTTTTATAATAAGTAACTATTTTTAAGAGCCAAATTGTAAATTTAATTCTTTGGCTTATGGTACTAATTCAATATTTTTAATATAAACTACTAAAATTCAAGATCACTGACATATAAACCATCCATTAACTAAAACAGATATTCTAGGTTCTATGTTGAATCCAGTTCCCAGCACAGGATTAGGAAATAAGAGAGCGGAGCAATGTGTAGTAAGAAGGGATTGGACACTTGGGTGACACTCATGTCGTTGAGCCCCAGCTTTACTTGCTACTAGTTGTGAGGTCATAAGCAGTCTCCTTCACCTTGCAGAAACTGAGTTTCCTTATTTGTTAAGTGGGAATAAAGATAATAAATGCTTTATACAGTTACTGCCACAATAAATGAGTAAAACACTTAATGCAGTGCCTGCATAAGAAAAAGCTAAATAAATTTTTAGTCTCTGCTCTCTCCCTCAATTCTACTCTCAAAGACTGCAGATGTTAATTTACATATTTTTAAATGCTTTTCTCCTGTGACACCTACTTTCGATGTCATATTCATTATGAAGTAATGTAGTCTCATGACATAAATAATAATGACCCAATAGATATGAAATCTTAATTTTTCGGTGATTGGCTTAAGGGTTGGTAAGTACATACATTACTTTTTTTTTCACTTAGCTAAGTCATAAACCCAATTTTGAAAATCAAATAATCTCATCTGAACCTGTTACTAATTTTCAAATCCAAAATAAAGCAATGTTAGCACAAAAAATATTTATCAGAGGCCATTAATGAACCAAAAACAACAAAAATAGAAAAATAATAGGTAGAAATCTTACCACAGCCACTGTCACTGCTTTCCAAAAGCTTCTGGGCATTGTATTTTACTAAGGAATTTAAAGATGGAAAATTTTAGAAATTGTTTCTCTATTTTTAAGTGCACAACAGAAAATTGTGTTCAAATTGTCTTTCCCTGGTTAGTTCAAAAGCAAAATAAAATGATAGTGCACAAATATTTTCATCCAGTTTGCAATGTTTCATTGTACATCCAGCCTATCTGATATGTTACTTTAATTATTTTTTTGTGTGGGAAGTATTGTCTTATACAAAAGCATGCTCTTTATTTGGTCAAACAGGAGATTCAGAGAAAAACAAGTAAGACAATTTTCATTTTCTTACTAGTGGGAGTCAAGTCTGCATTGAAGAAATATTTGTCATGCTCACCACATTTTTGTTACATACTTGTCTCACAGAGCCATGTACAACTTTGAAGAAAGAAGAATGGCTGCTGTGTATAGTGCTGGAGAAATACTCTCTGCCGCCCATCTTCCCTCCTACAGGATAGCCAGGCCAATCTTTCCAAAACATAACTTTCAATTCTGGATCTTGCTCAAAATTTCCTAAAGTCTTCCTTTTGTCTCTTGCTTGACAACCAGACTGTCCAGCCCACCTTCAGTGATTACTCTCACCAAAAGCACCCCAATAACAAGTAGTCCACCTCTATACTTTTCTCATCCTGTTACAACTGGTTAGAATCACTTTTATCTAAATCCTAATCATCTCTCAAGACCCAGCTCAAGCCCTCTCTCATTTATAAGACCTTTTCCAGTACTCATGGTCCACACATTAGCTCTCTCTGAATATCCATAGCAGCTTTTGTCTAAACTTCCCTTTTGGCATTTAATAAAATACTCTCTTGTACCCTTGCCATGTCTTTTTGATGATCCATCTTCTACTCCAGTTGCTGGAAAATCGTAACTGTATACCATAAAAGCAAAAATGATTATTATATCTGTGGCAGATTGTATTATTGTTTGCAATTATTCACTCCCTCCTTTATGAATAAAATGTTTCCCCATCCCCTCTCACCCCCATGGACTTTGAGCTTGGACATCTGACTTGCTTTAGCCAATGGAATATTTGCTATGTCTCTCTTCCAAACAGAAGCTTTTAAAGGAATTGCAAGATTCCAAAAGCCTCCTATCTCCTGTGCCCTCTAACATCAGAAAAGCATGTTGTGCATAAGGTTTTCCTTTAGTTTAACCCCCAAAATAAGGTGATATGTGGAGGAAATTCAGCCTGCAGTCTGGAGAACAATCACAACATCCGACCAGTAGCTGACGATATGAATGTGAATAAGAAATAGATATTTATTATTGTGAACTGTTGGGAATTTGAGATTGTTTATCACATAGTGAAAGCTAACTGATATAATAACTAATATTTTGTTGGTATGTTCTATATCCACAATATCTCATCTAACCAACACAATAATCCTATGTGTTAACATACTTTAGTATACCCATTTTACATAAGAGAAAACAAGGACAAGAGAGGTAAAGTAACGAATCCAAAACACACAGTGCTGTAAAATTTTAGTATCTGACACATCTAGCTTTGAAGTTAGATTCTGCCACTTATTGAATATCTTATAGGCATAATACAATCTCATTAGAATTCAGTCATATATAGACTAGAGATAATGCTTAAGTTCTTCTCACTGTACTTCTAAGGGCTGTTGGGAGGATTAAATTAAATAATGTGAATGACCAAATAATTTAATAAATAAGTGAATCTTAATTTATGTCACCTTTGCATTAGGCCCTGAGAGAAAAACTTGGTATGGGTAGTTTAGGAAGCATGTGTGAAAAAGTGGGGAAAATGAGATGGAGAACGAAAAAGTCAATAAAATGTTTAGTTTACTATTTGGGGAATTGGACTCAATCCCACTAAGATAGGTATATGTGGAATATGTCTCAGATAGTTAAGTAAGTGCCTATCAGGCCCAATCCTTTCATAAATAACAACAACAAACCTCAGACCCCCCCCCCCCCAAAAAAAAGCAAAAACAGGAAAGGAAAGTCACGGGAAAGTGAACAAGTGGATTCTGGAAGAATCAAAACTTGGAAGGATCAAAACAGATGAGTTTCCCATCACTACAGATTTTACCCTGAGGACAGGCTGAAGTTAGCACTACACAGTGTGTCTAAAACTCTAATACAAAACAGTCTTTCTGGCCTGAAGAATCAGAGGATGGAATTTAGAGCAGCCACAGATCCTGGAAGGTTGGGAGGATGGGTGCTGAAAAAGAAGTAAACCAGAAAGGAAGAGCCCTGAATTCTGTTTATAAATTCGGTTCCAGTCTCTGAACCATACATGAATGGGGCAGACTCCAGAACCTCAGCTAAGGACAAAAGGAATGAATAAAGATGAGCTGCTGCCCAAGAAAAAGCATTTAATTTGAGTTTGACCAAGTTAATTTTCCACTTAAAAATATAATGAACAATCTTTGGAGAAATATAGAGTCTCACTATGTAACATTCTACAATGTCCAAGATAAAATACAAAATTGCTCAGTTTATGAAGAATCAGGAAGTGTGACCCATTTTCAAGAGACAAGACCATTAGTCAAGACCAATCTCAAAATCATCTAGATGTTCAAATTAGCAGACATGAATTTTAAAGCAGATTTTATAATTCTGTTCATTGAAATCAAAGGAAATATTCTTGTATTAATAAAAACATAAGAATCTCAGCATAAAAAAATAGAAACTATTAAAAAAAAAGAACCAGAAGGAAAATCATGAACTAACAAAAATGCAATTTTGAAAATAAAACCTCAATGGTGTGCTTAACATCAAATTGGATATGATAGAAGAAAGAATAAGTGAACTTGAAGATAGATCAGTAGAAATTATCCAATCTGAAGGACAAAGATTTTATTGTTGTTTTATATTATCAAGTCTTTAAAAACTTTAGAACAATAACAGAAGTCTAACATACATGTGTCAGAGTCCCCAGAGGAAAGCATAGAAAGAGAGAGGGAGAAAAAATATTTGAAATATAATGGCCAAAAGCTTCCAAATCTGGTGAAAGACAAAAATTTACAGATTCAAGATGCTCAAAAGGAGAGATACAAAGAAAACCACACCTGGACCCATCATAGGCAAACTGCTAAAAAGCAACAATAAAGAGAACATCTTTAAAGCAGTCAGAGAAAAATGATACATTGCAATACAGGCAAACTATGTGACTATGAACTGACTTCTCATCAGAAGCTGTAGACATCAGAAGACAGCAAAACAATGTTTAAAGTGCTGAAAGAAAAAAATACACTGTCAATTCGTAATTCTATTTCCAATGAAAATGTGTTTCAAGTATAAAGTTAAAAATAAAACAAGGATATTTTTATGCAACAGAAAACCAAAAGAACTACAAGAAATGTAAAAACCAAAAATTCCATGGGCTGAAAAAAGTGAAACCAAGTGGAAACTCCAATCTTCAGAAAGAAATAAAGAGCTTTAGAAATGATTACTATGGATAAATATAGAAGACTCTTATTCTTCTTTTAAAAACTATGACTATTTAAAGCAAATATAATATTGTCTCATGCAGTTTATAATATATGTAGATGTTAGCCATATGACATCTATAGCATAAAGGATGGAAAAGGAAGTAGTTAATTGATCTATAAAATTGTTTGGTATGGTTTTACATTTTTATGTCAAGCAGCATTATATATATATAAAGCAAAGAGGTCTAGCTAAAAAGTCAATAGATAAATAAAATAAAATTTTTTAAAAGGTTCAAATAATCAAAAAGAAGGCAGACAAAGAAGAACAGAGGAATAATGGAGGACACAAATGGAAAATAAATAATAAAATAGCAACTCTAAGTCCAACCACATCAATAATTACATTAAATGTTAATGAACTACTGGGGTGCCTGGTGGCTCAGTCAGTTAAGTGTCTGACTCTTGATCTCAGCTCAGGTCTTGATCTCAGGGTTGTGACTTCAAGCCCCACATTGGGCTCCATGCTGGGTTTGAGCCTACTTTAAAAAAATGTTAATGATCTAAATACTCCAATTAAAAGGCACAGATTGTTAGAATGAACAAAAAAGTAAGACCCAACAATATGCTGTCTACAAGAGATGCACTTTAAATATGAAGGCACAGGTTGAAAGGAAATGGAAGGAAAAGACATGCCATGCAAATAATAATCATGAGAAGACTGGAGTGGCTGTATTAATATCAGACAAGATAGACTTCAAAAAGCATCCTACCAGAGAACAAAGAAGCTATTGTAGCAGACACTTTGGTACCCCCTTGTCTCTCTTCTCATTTCAGCTTCAGCCATGATAGAAACTTCTGTGCATGCTGAATCCACCCCACCCCACGCACTGGTGCCATGATTCCCTACTTTTCTACTCACTGCTTTCTAAAGCTTGAGAAGTTTGAGCAAACCCCACACAGGCCCAGGCCAAAAGTACAGGGGTATTAATGTCCCTGGTGACAACATTCAACAAACTAGAAATGAGGATAGCAGATCATTATAGATATTACAAACCTCCAGTCCCCCAACCTTCTATCTACTTAGACACAGGTCAAGCCTTCCCATCTACTCTAAAGAAGTTCCCAAGTCTTCTACACTTTCTGGCTGGAGTGCCAAGAGGTGGCAAAATGTGGGTACTGATTCAACTCCACTTTTTTTCTATTCTTCCTTTTTTTTTTTTCCAAAAGTAATACAAGTTTAAATTCATCAACTCTTTATTCTTCTAAGGATCACTTCCACAAACAATAGCAATCTCTTTTCAGATTCTGCCACCTTTGAGCTACTTGTACATTTTGTGCTAGCTGCCAAAGTTTCTGTCCTCCTCTTCATCAGAATCAGCTTTGAGTACAAAGGCTCTACTCAGTTTACTTTGATTTTATTACCTTTTGATTAATACCCCCAACCAAAAGGCCCAAAGAAGTATAACATCAGCTTTCATTCCCTCTTTAGCATTAAACTTTATGTTGTATAGGATCTGGAGAATGACCATGCACATAAACAGTACAGGAATTTGTAATGTTTTCTTGACCAGTAGCCAACATTAATCTATTCAAGAATCTCTTCCACCCACCCCGAAAATGTTCTGCACTCCTTTTATTTAGTTAAAATCCCTCTGTAAGGAAACATTCCTGCTTCAAAAGTGCTAATCTCCCTCTTTAGCTAGAAAAATGTAAACGATCTCTTACCAAACATTTTCTGGCATCTTACATTTTCTGAACTATTGCCTGATCCATCAAATGTGTGAGTATGTAAGCTTGTCTAGAATGACATGTCTGTGCTAGCAGCCACTAGATCAACTCAAGGTCCCAAAGAAGTTCCTAGTGAGAATATTCCATCTGCTAACTTAAACAGGCAAACTGCACCTCACTCCAAATTAACACCAGCATGTTTTTACCTCATGTCTCAAAAAGTTGCCTTGTGCCCTGGTCTTGTCACAGGCACAGATGGCACTTCCCTCCTCCAACACTGCCAGATAATTCCCACTAAAGTCATTCCTTAGGGTGAACTTCTAGCTCCATAGAGTACAATTCCCAAACAAACAGTTAATACAAAAGAAACACTATCTGGGGGTAAAGAGTATTGGGAGATATAGGTTTCCAGTTATGGAATGAATAAGTCATGGGAATAAAAAACACAGCATAAGGAATATAGTCAATGATATTGTAACAGCATTATATGATAACAGATAGTAGCTACACTTCTGGAGAGCACAGCAGAATGTATAAACTTGTCAGATCACTATGTTGTACACTTGAAATTAATGTAGTAATGTGTGTCAACTACACTCAAATAAAAAGAAAGAAAAAAAGAAACATTTTCTGATTCATTGTCCCAGCACATTGTAACAAAGGTAAAATCATGAATCTTGTACAAATATGTACAATAAATATGTATCAAATATTTTACTTAACATATTCATTAATGAGAGAATGATTAAGATGTTACAACCAGTTCAAAGGAGAAGCCAAAGAGCAGGTACCTATATAAGCAATCAAGAATGCTAAAGTGAATTCACTAATAGATGCAAAACTGACCTCTACCAGAAAAAGAAAAAAAAAAAACATTTTTTAAAAATTTTATTTTTTTATTATTTTCTTTTTTAAGTAGGCTGAGTGGAGCCCAATGTGGGCTTGAACTCATGAGCCTGAGATCAAGACCTGAGCTGAGATCAAGAGTTGTACTGAGGGGCGCCTGGGTGGCTCAGTCGTTAAGCGTCTGCCTTCGGCTCAGGTCCTGATCCCAGGATCCTGGGATCGAGCCCCGCATCGGGCTCCCTGCTCCGTGGAGAGCCTGCTTCTCCCTCTCCCACTCCCCCTGCTTGTGTTCCCTCTCTCACTGTGTCTCTCTCTGTCAAATAAATAAATAAAATCTTAAAAAAAAAAAAAAAAGAGTTGTACTGAGCTACCCAGGTGCCCAAAACCCCACATTTTTTAAGTTTTTATTTTAATCACCCAGTGCTCATCACAAGTGCTCTCCTTAATCCCCATCACCTATTTCACCCATTCCCCACCTCCCTCCCCTTTGGTAACCATCAGTTTGTTCTCTATAGTTAAGAGTCTGTTCCTTGGTTTGTCTCTCTCGAGTGCTTTTTCCCCTTTGCTTGTTTGTTTCTTAAATTCCACATAGGAATGAAATCATATATTTGTCATTCTCTAACTGACTTATATCACTTAGCATTATACTCTCTAGCTCCATGTTGTTGCAAATGGCAAGATTTCATTCTTTTTATGGCTGAATAATATTCCATTGTACATATATATACACCACATCTTCTTTATCCATTCATCAGTTGATGAACACGTGGGCTGTTTCCACATCTTGGCTATTGTAACACTGCTATAATGCTGCATCATAGCAGTGCATGTATCTCTTTGAATTAGTGTTTTTGTATTCTTTGGGTAGATACCCAGTAGTCTGATTGCTGGATCATAAGATAGTTCTATTTTTAGCTTTTTGAGAAACCCCCCATAGAGTTTTCCAGAGTGCTTGTATCAGTTTACATTCCCACCAACAGTGCAAGAGGGTTCTTTCTTCTCCACATCCTCACCAACATGTTATTTCTTGTGTTTTTTTTTATTTTAGCCATTCTTACAGGTGTGAGATTATAGCTCATTGTAGTTTTGATTTGCATTTCCCTGATAATAAGTGATGTTGTGCATCTTTTCATATGTCAGCCATCTGTATGTCTTCTTTAGAGAAATATCTGTTTGTGTCTTCTCCCTATTTTCTAATTGGATTTTTTGTTTTTTGGGTGTTGGATTTTATAAGTTCTTTATATAT
Source organism: Neomonachus schauinslandi (assembly GCF_002201575.2). Taxonomy (NCBI): domain Eukaryota; kingdom Metazoa; phylum Chordata; class Mammalia; order Carnivora; family Phocidae; genus Neomonachus; species Neomonachus schauinslandi. The sequence goes on along the minus strand of NC_058410.1, from coordinate 81,227,122 downwards.
TTTAGATACTAACCCTTTATCGGATATGTCATTTACAAATATCCTCTCCCATTCCATAGGCTGCCTTTTAGTTTTGTTTCCTTCACTATCCAGAAGCTTTTTATTTTGTTATAGTCCCAATAGTTTATTTTTGCTTTTGTTTACCTTGCATCAGGAGACCTATCTAGAAAAAAAGTTGCTACTGCTGATGTCAGAGAAATTGCTGTCTTTGCTCTGTCCTAGGATTTTTATGGTTTCAGGCCTCACATTTAGCTCCTTAGACCATTTTGAATTTATTTCTGGGTATGGTGTAAGGAAATGGTCCAGTTTCATTCTTCTGTGTGTTGCTGTCCAGTTTTCCCAACACCATTTGTTGAAGAGACTGTCTTTGTCAAATATTAATTTGACCATGTAAGTGTGGGTTTATTTCTGGGTTCTCTACTCTGTTCTATTGATCTGTGTGTCTACCTTTGTGCCAGTACCATACTGTTTGATTACTCCAGCTTTGTAATAAAATTTGAAGTCTGGAATTGTGATGCTTCCAGCTTTGCTTTTCCTTTCCAAAGTTGCTTTGGCTATTCAGGGCCTTTTGTGGTTCCATACAAATTTTAAGATTGTTTGTTCTAGTTCTATGAAAAATACTGTTTGTATTTTGATAGGGATTGCATTAAATGTGTAGATTGCTTTGGGTAGTATAGACATTTTAACAATATTTGTTCTTCCAATCCATGAGCACGAATGTCTTTCCATGTCTTTGTGTCATCTTCAATTTCTTTCATCAGTGTTATTTTATAGTTTTCAGGCTACAGGTCTTTCACCTCTTTGATTAGGTTTATTCCTAGGTATCTTATTATTTGGGATGCAATTGTAAATGGGATTGTTTTCTTAATTTCTCTTTCTGCTGCTTCATTATTGGTGTATAGAAATGCAACAGATTTCTATAGATTGATTTTGTGTCCTGAGATTTACTGAATTCATTTATCAGGGCTAGCAATTTTTTGGTGGAGTCTTTTGGGATTGCTATATATATAGTATCATGTCATCTGCAAAAAGTGAAAGTTTTACTTATTCCTTACTAATTTGGATGCTTTTTAGTTCTTTTTGTGGTCTGATGGCTGTGGCTAGGACTTCCAGTACTATGTTGAATAAAAGTGGTGAGAGTGGACATTTTTGCCATGTTCCTGACCTTAGGGAAAAGGCTCCCAGTTTTTCCCCACTGAGGATGATGTTAGCTGTAGGTTTTTCATATATAGCCTTTATTATGTTAAGGTAGGCTCCCTCTAAACTGACTTTGTTGAGGGTTTTTATCATGAATGGATATTGTACTTTGTCAAATGCTTTTTCTGCATCTATTTAAATGATCATATGGCTCTTATCCTTTCTCTTATTGATGTGATGTATCATGTTGATTGATTTGTGAATATTGAACCACCTTTGCCTTTGTAACCCAGGAATAAATCTTACTTGATCGTGGTGAATGATTTTTTTTAAATGTATTATTGGATTCAGTTTGCTAGTATTTTGTGGAGGATTTTTGAACCTATATTCATCAGAAATATTGGCCTGTAGTTCTCTTTTTTTGTGGGTCTTTATCTCATTTTGGTATCAGGGTAATGCCGGCCTCATAGAATGAATTTGGAAGCTTTCCTCTCTTTTCTATTTTTTGGAATAGTTTGTAAAGAATAGGTATTAACTCTTCTTTAAATGTTTGGTAGAATTCATCTGTGAAGCCATCTGGTCCTGGGCTTTTGTTTGTTGGGCATTTTTGGATTAGTGATTCAATTTCTTTGCTGGTAATCAGTCTGTTCAAATTTTGTTTCTTCCTGTCTCGGTTTTGGTAGGTTACATATTTCTAGGAATTTACCCATTTCTTCTAGGTTGTCCAATTTGTTGCCATATAGTTTTTCATAATGTTCTCAAAATTGTTTGGATTTCTGTGGTGTTTATTGTTACTTCTCCTGTATTTGTGATTAAAAAAAAACACATTTGAATTACTGCTTTCTACAACTTCAGAGTTATGAAATAGCTCAATTAAAGAAAATAAAATGTGAAAAACCCTGTAGAAAAAGAAAACTTGGAAAGATACACTAGACAACACCTAATATTCATTGAAAATAAACCCAGTAATCTCTTTTTTGCCCATTTAAAAGATTTTCTCTAACAATCTCCTTTGCCCCCCCTTGTAATCATAATAATCTCAAAAATTACTTCCGTACACATAAAAAAGGGCTAGTCTCATTAGTTTGGGCCTAATTATTTACATAGATGCAGCAAGTATTAATTAACCATATAGACCTCCTTGAGATTGTTTTGCAAATCTATAGTCACACAGTATTGAACAGTACTAAGACCACCATATTAACTTCTGCCTGGAAGTTTTCATGAGGAATCTTGGACTGAACTTCTAAAAGACTCTCTTTTGCTATCTCTAGACTATGAAACAAAACCCAGGAAATTCTCTTTACCATATACACCTGCAATATTTATAAATTTGGTGAATTTCTTTCTTGAGGTCCCAAACATTCTCTTTGGTTCCTGGCCTAAATAACCTTCCTTACCAACTGTGACCTGGGATACTATAAAGTAGGCACTAGGCCAGGTTTCTGTGGATGGTTTTATAGGCATTTCTTCCATAAGTAGTGAATTTTATTCACATTTTTTTTTTAAGTAATCTCCATGCCCAACATGGGGCTCAAGAGTCACATGCTCTACTGACTGAGCCAGCCAGGTGCCCCCAGAGGATAGATTCTTATCGAATATATGCAAACGATATTTTTCCATGAAAAGTAAAGACACTCAGGAAAGTTTTTATTGCATTTTTTAACCTTATTTTTGTCTTGGAGATATAATTCACATACCATAAAACTCATCTTTTTAAAATATATGATTCAGCAGCTCTGGACATTCACAAAGGTGTCCAACCATAACCACCATCTAATTCCAAAACACTTTCACCACTCCAAAAAGAAACACCTTATCTATTAGCAGTCGCTCTCCATTTCTCTCACCCCCCAGCCTCTGGCAACAACTAATCTACTTCTCCTTCTAAGGATTTACCTATTCTGGACATTTTACATAAATCGAACCATATAATATGTGGCCTGCTGTATCTGACTTTACCATAATACTTACCATAATATTTTCAAGGTTCATCATGTCGTAGCATGAATCCATATTTCATTTCTATGTAGCTAAATAAACAATTGTATGGATATACTACATTTTGCTTATCCATTCATCAGTTGGTGGACATTTGGATTGTTACTACTTTTTCACTATTATGAATAATACTGTTAACGAACACTTGTGCCTAAGTTTTTGTGTGTACAGTTGTCTTCATTTCTCTTGGGTATACACTTAAGGATGGAATTTCTAAGTCGTATGATAACTCAATGTTTAGCTTGAATTTCCATACTGTTTTCCAATGATGCACCATTTCACATTCCCACCAGCAGTGATAATGGTTCCAGTTCTTCTACATCATCACCAACACTTGTCATCATCTGTCTTTTTTATTATATCCAGTGAGTATGAAGTGGTAGCATATTGTGAGTTTGATTTGCATTTCCCCAATGACTACTGGTGTTGAGCGTGTTGAGCATCTTTATTGGCCATTTGTATATCACATTTGGAGAATTGTCTGTTCACATGCTTTGCCTATTTTTAATTTGTTTGTCTTTTTATTGTTGAATTATATGAATGTTTTATATACTTTTGGTACTAGATCTTTATCAGATGAATGATTTGCAATTATTTTCTCCCATTCTGCGGGCTATCTTTTTACTTTCTTGGGTCCTTGCAAGCACAATCATTTTTAATTTTGATGAACTCCAATTTAGGCATTTTTTCTTTTATTGCTTGTGCCTTGGTGTTGTATCTAAGAAACTATTGCTTAATCCAAAGTCATAAAAAGATTTATACCTATGTTTTCTTCTAATAGTTTTATACTTTTAGTTCTCAATAAGAGAATTTTTAATTCAAGTAGGGTGTCCATGAGAATCAGATATCATTTTAAAATATTTCATTTACAAAAACACAATCTAATAAACTATGGGTTAGAGATAGCTTAGAAGAAAGATAAAGAGCTTCCTCCTATGTCTAGTAAGTAGTACATTAAAACAATGATATACATATTATGGACCGCAAGGGCATTTAGAAATTACCAGGGACTTACATAAACATACAATTTATGAAATATTTTTAATAATATTATCTTACCTCTACAAACCTAACCTAGAGAAGTCTAAGTGCCTCTGCTGATTGAAAACTGTTACCATGCAACTCACACAAACCTTATTTATAACATCTCTTTTTTTATAATGTAGGTGAAAGAACAAATGTTTGTGATTTTCTAGGACCCTCTGGGAAGTCTCGAAGATAGTTTTAAATATAAAAGATATCTTGATAATTTTATTTTTGTAAATTTAGGGATTCTTGGAAAGGCAAAATTAAGAGTTGTCAGAAGAGATTTGGGCACTTAATTAAGACTGGATCACCATGGGGGAGAAAGCACAGAGAATCTGAGAAACAATACTTGGTTACCTATTTAATTGATATGATAATGAAACATCTTAAAACAAATACAAAGGAATATGATTGTAAAGAACCTTAGCTCTTTTATAAATGATGAAACTTTCTTTGGGGTTTTTTTTTCCCTAAATACTCAAGAACATATACAGTCAATATAAAATGTAAGAATTATTCTGATAAAACACAGAATCTCTATTATCCAGGCAGATTACACAGAAAATAAAGAAAAACCTTTCACACTGCCTTTTGGCAAAGACATCAGTCAATAAACCAAGGAAGCAAGCCCATCAAAACTGAGTGAACTATGCCAAATTTTAACCCATTTCTTTTTTAACTTTTAATTTAATTAAATTTATTTATTTATTTATTTATTTATTTGTCAGAGAGAGAGAGCACAAGCAGGGGGAGTGGCAGGCAGAGGGAGAAGCAGACTCCCCACTGAGCAAAGAGCCTGATGTGGGACTGGATCCCAGGGTCCTGGGATCATGACCTGAGCCAAAGGCAGACACTTAACCGATTGAGCCACCCAGGCATCCCAATTTTAACCCATGTCATAGCTTCTTTTCACACCCAGATGTTATAAACCAAGGTAAATAAAATTCACTTTCAAATTCTCACATCCTAGAGCAAACTGATACTTTAGGATCATCTTTTTCACTCTTCTTATTAGTGTACAACTAAGCTTTCCAGAGGTTACATGACATATGATATCTCAGGTTGAAGGCAGAGGAAATAGGAGAATCAAGCTGTATCCTATTAGCCAGATATCAAAGAGATTTATAAAAATTTTAAATGGAACAATTCTTCTTAATTTTTTAAAAATAAAGTTATTTTCATTAAATATGCTCTTTAGGTTAACATGCAATCAGTTCAACATTGTTATATTCAAAAGAAGCAAATATTTTAAAGATTTCTCAGTTTTAATTTCTAACATGGTAAATAATGATAAATATAACTACTTAGACAAAAGTTCATTAGTTTTCCTTATAAGTTTTCCGAATTTGAAAGATCCTGAGACAAAAGGGTTTGAGAATCTCTGCATTAAGATAAAATTATTTTCTTTTTCTTTGAAAAAAGCTCATAAACATTTATATTTTTCTGTCACCAATATTCATAGTACAGTTTCAACCACTTACAGTAATTACAGCTTTTAACCAAAGTAGTTAACTTCTACTTCACATATACAATTGAAGAAAGTAAGTAATTGAAAACTCATCAACATAAATAAGCATTGTAGCAGAATAACAAAGCTCATAAACACACATAACAATTTTTACAGCTATATACACCCTTAGAGTAGCAAACATGATCACATTCATTAATGTGATCCAAAGATCTACCCTCTCTATAGCCTATTAAGCATATAAACAAAGGTGTATAAATTTAATACAATGTTTAGTAACCAAAATTTCAGAATTGTTTCTTAGTTAGAAATTATTTGGTATCCAGTGATTGCACACAAATTAGGTTAATATTAGTTCAAGGGTATAAGCTACCTGAAGATTTTAGAAACTATGTTTAAACTGGCACACTACAAAGAATTATTATATATGTTAAAGTGTCAAAAAATGATTCAACTTTGTTGCACACAGATTTATTATTTTTATAATTTTAAACATTATAGAGGAGTAATGTTAGCTTATTTGTTTGTTGTATTGTGGGAGTTTTAGGAACATTTGGTTTACACAAGCACTTATTTAACTCTATAACTCAATCAGAACAGAGCTTCTTTAAGAGATTGTGTAATCTAATTTATTAATATTCTCCAGAGATAAGAAAAACATTTCATATTCCCAAAATAAGGAAAAGGCCTTTCTAAATTACAGACACTCAGATACACTGGCAACATAGATATAGACACAGCAAACTTACAGCTTCAGTTCCATGTGGTAATAGTAAACACAGAAATACGAACTCACCAGTGTAGATATCGAAGAGCTGTTCTCCTTCCCAGTGAGCATAAAATTCTTACTTGATTTGAACTCAAAATAAACAGACACAAAAAAAGAGACTAACAAACCAAATTTCTATCATCTCTCACCCAGTAGAAAATAAATCTATCATGCATTTACAGAAATTACCATACCATAAGACCAAATTCCCCCATTGCTGCCATCAATAGGGAATACTGAGTTGTCATGCACAAACCCCAAACAAAAACAAAGCATAAAATTTGCAGAGAGGAAAAAGCTAGAGAAATAGAGTCAGCCAAATTAAAATTCTACTTTCACTTGGGATTATTCTGGGATCCACAAAAAGCTGTGCCTGGGCTTATATAACCCATGAGGAGCATATTTATTTATTTATTCATTTACTTATTTATTTAAGAGAAAGAGAGAGCATGTGTGATCAGAAGGAATAGGAAGGGCAGAGGGGGAAGAAGAGGGAGAAAGAATCTTGAGCAGACTCTGTGCTGAGCGTGGAGCCCCACGCGGGGCTCAATCTCACAACCCGGAGATCATGACCTGAGCCTAAACCAAGAGTCAAATGCTTAACTGACTGAGCCACCCAGGCGCCTCGAGGTGCACTTTTCTAGCAATGCAGTATATTTGGCTTTGTCACTGGGCATCTCAGTGGATGATCACCAAAACTCTTTTTTTTTTTATTCTTATGTTAATCCCCATACATTACATCATAAGTTTTAGATGAAGTGTTCCATGATTCATTGTTTGTGCATAACACCCAGTGCTCCATGCAGAATGTGCCCTCCTCAATACCCACCACCAGGCTAACCCATCCTCCCACCGCCCTCCCCTCTAGAACCCTGTTTGTTTTTCAGAGTCCATCATCTCTCATGGTTCGTCTACCCCTGATCACCAAAACTCTTAAGGATTATTTTTTAAAGGTAAAATTATGACTATTATACAAATAAAAATTAACATATCAAAGATTTAACTAATTGATTAATGAGGAAGCCAAGAAGATGTTACAAATGGTTCAAAGAAGAAGCTAAAGAGCAGACATAAATATAGGCTATCAAAAATGCTGAAATAATTTGTTAATAGATATAAAAATGGGTCTCTTAGGGGGAGTTCTCTCCACCAGACAAAATTCATTTTTATTATTTTCAATTTCCTCCAACTTACAGCATTTAAAAGAGCTCTGTTAAAGACAATGAATGATAACAGACCACTACAGCATCAGGTAACCTGGAATGGTTCACTAAAGAATGTCTAGTATTCCATTGAAAAGACACTCAGTAATCTTTTTTCTTTCTTTTTTCTCCATTTCAAAATCTTTCACAATTTTGCCTGACAACTCACAAAATACTATTAAGACAAAAAAGAACAAGAAAAAATTTTATGTAATGACATGGAAAGATGTTCACTATTATTAAGTTATTAAAAAAAGTAAGGAGCAAAGATGGTCCCATAAAGTAAAAAGGATGTGGGCATAAAGAATATGTATATTTTGTATACATATGAATAAAATACCTCTGGAAAGAATTTTAAATGCCAACACTATTGGTTGCTTCTGGCAAAAGTAACAAGGTGACAAGGGATCAGTGGTGAGAAGATTTCCAACATCTATACATATATATCTTTTTATGTTTTTGAATTTTGAAACATCAGATTATATTTTCCAGTCAATAAAGTAATTTTTTAAAAGAAAAAATAGCATAAAGCCTACACACTTCCACACTCTAAGTAACCACAGAAATCTCCCTCTACTTTTTAGAATCTCTTTTCCTTACCTACTTCTTAATTCTTTATTCTTTATATATGTTTTTTGATACATAAAGCATAATATGAGTAAATAATCATATTCTTAGAATGTCATTTTCATTAAAATTTCACAGCAAAAACCTTGAACCTAACAGTTGAATCTTAAGAATAGCTTGATGGCAAAAATGGTAAATTTTATGTTATGTATATTTTACCACAATTTTTAAAAAAGAAAAAAAATACCTTGAGTTCTCTGGGCACCAAGATGATTCTTTTCCCTGTAATAAGTCTGGACTGAGTCTCTCTATAACAGGCAATTTTGCCAAACCCAGGATGTGTGAGGAACACTGGCATACAGAGAAGCCCAGGGTTGGCTGGAAAGAGAAGCACATTATAGGAGATCAATACATCTTTGTTGAATGAATTAACAAATGACTTCTGATCATCATTTAGCACTGTTTTCATATTTTAGTGCTTGATCCTTTCATCTAGTATTTATCCTACTTCTCTGATCCATCAGTTAGAGATCAATCTGACATAAGACTTGAGATTCCACCAGGAATTGATTCCTGGTGGAATCTTGGATTCCACCAGGAGGGAGAAGTATTCAACTTGTTCCTGTACAGCAAATTAATCTGAGAGACTGACTTACTCCCATCTCCTGCAAAGATTAGAAAAAAGTTGCTTGAGCTTCCAGGAGTTCTCTCATAAATTCTGTGTGCACTTCTCATGGTCGTAACCTTTCCTTCTTATTTGGTAGCAAATGCAGCTTAACCTAAAAATATCAAAGGAAGACAAAGAAAACATTTTCTCTCCTCAGAGACTTCCAAAAAAACACAGTTATATTCTAACAAATTCTTAAAACACAGAGCAAAAAACTTAAAATACAAAAGTACCCCCCAAAAGATGTCCAAATGCAACATTATATTCAAATAGTACAACTCTGACACCAAGTGGTAAAAAAAGTATAAGCTCTGACTGAAAAATGCTGAGCTGGTATTTGGGATGTTTGGTAGATCAAATAATTTATATAGTCATTGTTATGTTACTGTTTAAGACTCATTGTCAATACCATCTTCCAACTAATCATTAAAAAAAAGGGGGGGGCGCCTGGGTGGCTCAGTTGGTTAAGCGACTGCCTTCGGCTCAGGTCATGATTCTGGAGTCCCGGGATGGAGTCCCGCATCGGGCTCCCTGCTCAGCGGGGAGTCTGCTTCTCCCTCTGACCCTCCCCCCTCTCATGCTCTCTCTATCTCATTCTCTCTCTCAAATAAATAAATAAAATCTTTAAAAAAAAAAAAAAAAGAACATTAGCATTGCTCCCTAGAGTTGCCAGGAGAATTAAATAAGTTAGTAAAAGAAAAAGAAAACTCTAATGCCTGGCATACAAGTGCTAAATAAATGTTAACTCTGGTTATCGCCTAATTTTACGTCTGCTAGATGATAGGGACACTAAGCAAGCTGTCCTTGTCCACAAGGCGCAGGAGTGAAGAAGGAAAACAAAAACAAAACAAAACAAAGTGTTAACAGGTCTATGATAAACATGGTTAGTAGATGCAGGGAAGGTGCACAAAAGGGAGACATCAATTCCTATTGAATGTTTTCTCTAAGAATTGCTCCTTCCTCAGATACAGACCTTTAACAGCTGTATTAGTAGTCTGTGACCCTAGTCACTGGCCATGTACTATTGACCCAGGGTTGGACACCTGTCCCCAGGTGGCGCCCATCAATTCTTTTCTTCTAGAAATTTGCACTTGAAATTTTTATATATTCATTAGTCTAAGATGTCTGCTTGAGTGAATGATGTAAAATGTTGTGTGGTAAGGTGGTCATGCGTACAGAGAAATAAGAAAAGCCTGCCTACAGAGGAATAAACAAACAGAATATAGGGAGGCAAAGATGAGAGAATCCATGTGTCTCCAGAAAAACAGGATTTTCATTTGAGGAACAAGCTGCCTGGAGTCCTAATGGCTTTCCAACTCTTGGTTCAAGACTGGAAAATGGTCAGAACTGCACCCTGCCCTTGAGTTTTAAGCAATACCTTTATATCTTTATAATAAATTTGCACTCCTTGCTAAATCTTGCCCTAGCAAGTTTGTTACTTTCCACTGAAATAATCTTAGCTTAGACACTGGATAAACTCAGACATTAACTTCCTTTCCAATATGTTATTGAATAATTCAAATTTTATTTGTTTAAATACTTGGGTACCACTGTTACATAATATGTAATAATTCTGTACTTTTGGTCAAATTTTGTTTTTCACTAACGGAGTGGCTGTATTTTTGCAGGATGTAAAGGCTTATCAGTCTTGATTCTTTGATTGTGAGGAAAATATTTATGTAAACCTACAGACCAAAAAAAAGCTCATTTGAATTTAAAATTTTACAAACATTGTAATCATTTCATAATATATACATATTAAACCATCATGTTGTACACCTTAAACTTACACAATGTTATATGTCAATTTCATCTTAATAAAGCTGGAAAAATTTCATGATAAAAAACTAAAAAAGATAAAACTTAAAGTAAATAAAATTTTACAAATGTTTACTTGAACATTTTCCTGGTTGATTAAATTAACATAGAGCAAACTATGAAGTTTATGTTTCACAAGCATGAATATAGTGAGGTAAAATTGACAGAAAAAAAATCATCTGTGTAGAGTATAGGTCAAGTAAGGAAGAGTGTTATATTCCTAGCAACCAGTTCTCCACAGCTTATGCATGTGCACCCCATGGCCATTAAATTTAAGAAGAAATATAAATCAAATTTTGTAAGTAATCTTTAAATTTAGAACACACAGAAAATTTTAAGAAAGAAATCATCTAAAGTACCACCACCAGAAGATAATTCCTTTATTTTTCTGTTCACATATAATTTTTACAGAGATCATAATAAATGCACAAGTTTTTACCTTTGCCTTTTTCCTAATAATTTGTGACCATTTTCCCCATTGAAAGATGGAAGGTGGTAGGAAAAAGAGAAGTTGACTATATAATAGCCTTGTTCAGTTACCCCAAGCACCCTATTTTTAAGATGCTCTCATGCTGTCCAAAAACTTTTAGAGACACAAGATTCTAGGCCAAGTATGGTGCCTTCACACACACACACACACACACACACATACACACACACACACATTCCCCTGTCATGCATAAATAGGGAAAAACATTTAGGGTCACAGTTCTGTGAGCAGTTTGCTGGCTAAACAGAAGTGGAACATTTCAAACCATTGTTCTATTCTAAGCTTGGGTTACTTTTATGAGTTCCTCAAATGTAGGGCCATGTTTTATGTTCGTATCCCCCAAAAGCATCTATCCTAAAGTATGTGTGAATGGTAAAAGAAATGCATACTCTCAATTCAGAATAAAAGGTACCTTCAGGATATCTACCCAGGGCCCTCAAACCCTTCACATCTAGGTATGATTAGCTAGAACTACTGTTCCACACTCTTTGTGAGCCCCTAACCTTCCTCAATTCTTCTACATATCTATTAGGGGGAGTTTTGTTCATTGTCACCTCTGCTTTGATGTTTGTTTCTTCATTGTTCCTGTTTTGCACCAAGAACCCTCAGGCATGAAACTCAGCCTTTTACTCAATTCAAAGCACATATCACCACCCCCCTCCCCCAAAAAGAGAGAGAGAGAGAATACTTACTTAGCAAACTTTCCCTGATTCCAGTAAAATTACTGAGGATTGGGAGACATGTGTCTCAGGAAGGATTTTCTTAGTACAGTGGTCCCCCCTTATCCAAGGGGGATGCGCTCCAAGACCCCAAATGGATGCCTGAAACCATAGATGGTACTGAATTCGACACTACTACGTACATACTATACATACATACTATGTTTTTTCCTATACCTACGTACCTGTAGTGAAGCTTAATTTATAAATTATGCACAGTAACAGATTAATAATAAAATAGAACAATGATAATATACTGTAATAAAAATTTGTGTGAATGTGGTCTCTCCCTCTCTCTCAAAATATCTTTTTAAGGTTTTTTTTCTTCTTTTTAAGTTTTATTTATGTAAGTAATCTCTACATCCAATGTGGGGCTCGAACTCATGACCCTGAGATCAAGATTCAAATGCTGACTAAGCCAGCCAGGTGCCCCTCAAATATCTTATTGTACCGAACTCATTGTGCTTCTTGCAATGATATGAGATGATAAAATGCCTACATGATGAGACGAAGTGAGGTGAATGTATTGTGATGCATTATGATATAGCCTCAGACTACTACTGACCTGACAATGTGTCAGAAGCAGGATCACCTGCTTCCAGACCAGAGCTGACCACAGAAAACAAAACTATAGATAAGAGGAACTACCTCTACCATGTAAGTAGAAATTCAAATAGCATGATGGACATTACAATTCATAAAAGTTCTTTTAAGGTTATACTGGTAACTTTTTCCAGGTGTATTATTCTTATCATGCCCAGCCTCAAGCCATTCCCTTCCATCTCTATCCTATTTCTCAGTTCTTTCTATCCAGATTGTCCCAATGATGTGGAGAACAAAGGCAAAAGAATTACAGAAAAAAATTAAACTTCCTTATGACTTACAGCCTGTTGACAAGTACTTGGGACAGGCAGTGTAACCTTCCTCCAGAAACTCAACTGCCTCAATGTTAATACTTTACCAGAGGCGGGGTGCCTGAGTGGCTCAGTCGGTTAGGTGTCTGACTCTCGATTTTAGCTCATGTTCATGATCTCAGGGTTATGAGATCAAGCCCAGTGTCAGGCTCTGAGCTGGGTGTGGAGTCTGTTTGGGGTTCTCTCTCTCTCCCTTTCCCTCTGCCCCTCCCCCTTGCTCGCAAGCATGCGAGCTCTCTCTCCCTAAAAAAACTAAATAAATAAATACTTTGCTAGAGGCAAAAGACAACCTTAGATTGACATTAGCCCAACCTCCAGGATCCTGTAAAAATCCCTTTGGAAACTTGCTTTATCTCTGCCCACAACCCCCGCAAGATATATGTTAGCAATCATCCTCCAAATATGGGGCCCACTGATAGACATCTGAAGGGTCTCATGACTAAGAGTTTACTAGACAGTAGTAAATGACATTTTCCTAACAACAGCTAGCCCCTCAGGTTCCTGGAAACCTTGTTTTCAAATTCCTTAGACTTATGCTATCCCTAACCCCCTCCCAACTTGAAAGTCACTCCTCACAATCCCAGTGCAGCTCTTTCTGCCCACAGGTCCTACCCCCATGCTTTGATAAAACCACCCTTTTTGCACTGAAGATATCTCAAGAATTTCTTCTTGACTCTTTATTCCTGAACCCCAACATTTCACATTACCAAGAGCTCCAAATTGTCTTCCTCTATTATGGAACACTAGTCAACAAGCCTACAAGGGATAGGCAGAACAGTGACACATTTAGTTTAACTGGGTCTAAACTTCTGGTTTAAAGAACAAAAAATAAAATAGGTAATTCCCTCTTTTCACAGATGTCACTTTACCACCAAGATAGGGACGTCTGGGTGGCTCAGTCAGTTAAGCATCTGCCTTTGGCTCAGGTCATAATCCCAGGGTACTGGGATGAGTCCCCCATGGGGCTTCTTTCTCAGCGGGGAGCCTGCTTCTCCCTCTGCCTGCCACTCACTCTGCTTGTGCTACTTCTCTCCCTCTGACAAATAAATAAAATCTTTTAAAAAAAAGATTTATAAAAATAAAAAAATAAAAGCTACCAAGATAACAAGAAAAGAAATGCAAACGCATCTTTAAGGAGATTAGAGACAATTGATATTCAAACCCACAATATAATTGAGAGGCTAAAACCACAGAAGATGAAATCAAAAAGAAGCAGAAAGGAGGTATCTGTTGCTACAAATCTCAAAAATAACCAGCAATGTACATTTCTCATAGGTAAAGGACACTGTATGAGTCAGAGTTCTCCACAGAAACAGAACCATTTGGATATTATATAAATAGTACATATATAATAAATACATAATACATATATATTAAGAGATGTATTATAAAGAATTAGCTCCTGCAATTATGGAGGCTAGCAATGTTACAGGATTTCCTTCTCCTTCCATGCCCACAGTTCTTGGTCATGCTGCTTCGAAGAATGAAGACCAGACAGAGTGGTGGGCAGCAAAGAAAGGTTTGAGTGATAGTAAAGTGATGGTTTGAGTGATAGTAAAGTGATGGTACAAAGTTCCTGAAGAGGGAGGGGACCCAAGAGGGTTGCCACCTGAGTTTCTAAGTCTAGGGGTTTTTATAGGCTTGTTGGCAGGGCTGTTTCAATCTGATTAACCCTCCTGCGTCTGTCATCCAATCAGGTTTTTGTCATCTATCCATCACGTGGGAAAGGGTGCAGGGCTCCTTCCAGGGTGGTGTAAAATCCTTTTAAGGATGGTTTCCTCTTAGGGCGGGTCCTCCTGCCCCTGCCTGCCTTTCTTCCAACTATCCTTCATCAGCAAGTCTTAAGATCTGCTGGGTAAATCAACAAGTTAGAGGCCCAAAGAGCTGGTGATTTAGTTTCAGCCTGAGTCTAAGGACCCCAGAAACAGAAGAGGTGGTGTAATTCCTGTCCAAATGTCCAGTGGCTCCAGACCCAAGAAGATGCTTTAGTTTGAGTCCAAAGACAGGCAGGAAGACCTTTCTTATTTGGAGGGGGTCGGTCAGCCTTTTTGCTCAATTCAGGCCTTCCACTAATTGGATGAGACCCACTCATGTTAGGAGGGCAATCCACTTCAGTCAGAGTCTACCATTTAAATGTTAATATCATCCAAAAACATCCTTACAGAAACATTAGAATAATGTTTGACCAAATATCTGGGCACTTCATGACCCAGTCAAGTTGACACATAAAATCAACCATCACAGATACACACTGAAGTATAAAGCTGAAATCCTGTCAAAAAATAGGAGATAGCATGCACCGACTAGTACCAAGATGACTCCTTTTGTCCCAAAAAGCAGAAAAGGAAGTGCTAAATGATGAGTAACACTAGACAAAATTTGTAGGAAGGAGTCTGCCCCCGGGGGCCACTGGAACTGGAAGGGAGGGAGGGAGGGAGGAAGGAAGGAAGAGAAAGGAGGAAGACAAGGGTGTGAAGGGAAGGAAGGAAAGGAAATGGGAAGAAAGAGGAGATGAAGAAAGACTAAGCTACATCTAAGGAAACTTTTTTCAACCTGAAATACAGCCTTGATGGCTTTTCCACATAGGCCTTATTGGGGGTCAAGGGCAGGCCACCCCAAGATGGGCCACTTTGGCATGAAGATTTTTTTTTAAGTAGGTTCCACCCCCAGTGTGGAGCCCAACACAGGGCTCAAATTCAAGACCCTGGGATCAAGACCTGAGCTGAGATCAAGAGTCAGATGCTTAACCAACTGAGCCACCCAGGCACTCCAGCATGAAGATTATTTTGAGTTAAAAAGCAATCAAAACCCAGCAGATTCAGGAGAATCTCTTTGCCTCCCCTACAACTGCCTAAAAGAGTTAGAGGACCTGCTCCAGGAAGAGAGCTATCACCCTAGATAACTACATTATGATATGAACTAGGTGTGGTAGACAGGGAGGAACCTAACAAGGTCTGTTTGATCAAAGTCCTCTCTTTATCTCACTGTTTCTAAGTGGCCCAACAAACATTTGTTTACCAAACATTTACTGTTTCACTCTTCCTGAAGTTTGCCTTCCTTCCCTTTTGATGACCCAGACTCCTACCTCTTTCTCCTTAGTTCATTATAACATATATATTTCACTTTGCCTGACTATGTTTGGAATTTCTGTGTCTATGTGGATTCCTCATAGTAGGTGTGCTATTAATCTGATTTTCTCCTGTTAATCTGCCTCATGTCAATTTGATTCTTAGTCCAGCTAGAAGGACCTTGAAGGGGACTGGAATTCTTGCTCCCCAGCAGCCTCCAGCAAAATTTGGACCTAGAAAATTTCACTTGTTTCACAGATGAAAAGTAAAAAAAAAAAAAAAAAAAAGCCGAACATAACTCATTCATGTGATAGTATATCACAAAGGGAAATGGCGAAAAATGAACAGTAAAAGGGGCAGATGAGGAGTATTCAGAAAATATTGCCAAGGGTCACAGGAAAATTATGATAAAATATTTTGCCAAAAATTTTATTTTAAGTAAGCTCTAGAACCAACGTAAAGCTTGAACTCACGACCTGAGATCAGGAATAGCATGTTTTACCAATTGAGCCAGCCAGGCATCCCAGAAGGGCAGATGAAGAGTATTCAGAAAATACCACATGAGGCAGATGAAAATTATGATGAAACATTTTGCCAAAAATTTTAAAACATACTGAAATGCAACAGGAAGTTATTCAAATGAGAGGTCTGAAAGCTGTCAGCAGAAGGGAGAAAGGGAAAGGACAAAAAAAGGACAAAAACTACTGCAGAACCAACAGTTCCAACCAAGGACACACCCAACTAGGTGTTTCACTAATAGCCTCTTGTTAGATGTGTCTTACCTGATAGCCCCTTATATGAACCTCTTTAAGCTGGATAAGAGCTGAGGACCTACCTGCACAGAAGCCCCCAGAGTTGCCCCACATTACCTTTTGCTCATTATAATACTAAAATCTCCTCCTATGGGTGGAATTTTCTGCCATTTTTTGAACATATGATGTATGCACTAGCACGTTGACATGCTAGACGTGTGCAATTGAATCCAAGTCCCTATGCAAGTTCCCCGCCCCCTAATACACTGAATAAAAACTTCCTGTACTAACTCCGCAAGGAGACAGTCTTTGAGAGATATCTCCCGGTCTCTTTTCTTGTAACAAGTAATAAAGTTCTTTGTTTTGATGCGCCCCCAAACAGCGAACCCCTTGAGTTCAGTTATAAAATAATTGCTTCTATTAAGCAAGAATACAAAACTAAGATAGGAAAGCTCTGGAAAGAAATGAGATAATAATAAACCATAAACTACTGACTAATAAAGTATTGGCCAATTTAATCAAGAAAAAAGGAGCTGGAAGAAAGCATAAATATAAAAAATATAGTAAGAGGAAAATAATCATAGATTTAAAAAATTCAAATGCTGGGGCGCCTGGCTGGCTCAGGCGTTAAGATCTGCCTTTGGCTCAGGTCATGATCCCAAGGTCCTGGGATCGAGCCCCAAATAGGGCTCCCTGCTCTGCCTCTCCCACTCCCCCTGCTTGTGTTCCCTCTCTTGCTGTGTCTCTGTCAAATAAATTAATAAAATCTTTAAAAAAAAATTCAAAACCTGAGACTAATTTGTTCATATCAAATATTTTAAAAACTAGATAAAATGGATAATTTTATAAGACAGCAAAATTTACCATAACAGGCTCCAGAAATAGTAGAAAATCTAAATAAACCAATGATCACGGGGGGCGGTGAGGGAGAAGAGGGGGAACTGTTAAGGAAAACTCTCAAAAAACAAAAATAAACACAAAAACAAAATAGCCCTGATGAATTCACAAGGAACTGCTACAAAATCTTTAAAGAACAGATTATTCCAGTACTATTAAATTGTTCCAGGGTTTATGTAACCGGGATCCAGGGGTACAAAAGCACCTGGTTCCAAGGGTCCCAAGCAGACCAGATCTGGTCACTTGCCACTCACAAATCCAAAGGCAGATGAGTGGTGGTAAAACAAGTAAGGAATTTATTTCAGTGAGGCCAACACCAGGAAGACAGAAGACTGACTCCCAAGCACTGAGAATACTCGATTTATATAAGGGAAATGTGGGACAAAGGTCGGTGGACAGCTGGGAAGTAAAGGTTGTAGATCATTATCTTGGGATCAGTCACTTGGGGTCCTTATTGCTTGAGGGGGTAGTTTCAGTTCCCATCATGGGATGCTTTGCCCAAGGGTCTTTTGCCCAGGTTAAAAGATAAGCTGGAAAGACCTTAATCTGAAAGTACAGACTGAGGTCAAAATGAAGGCAGCTAAAGTCCTCTTTCACATAGAAAAGGAAAATTTAACATTGTTTTTTATGAACCAAACATAATATTTATATTAAAATTTAACAAAAATTGCACAAAAAAGAAAACTACGGACCAGTATTATTTGTAAATATCACTTCAAAAATACTAAACATACAATTAGCACAGAGAAACCAGCAGCATATAAAAGGAAAAATACACCGCAATCCAGTGTGGTTTACTCTAGGAATGCAAATATGAATCAGTATTTCAGAAAGTCTTCCTAAATATGACACTAACCATATTGCAAATTAGTCTTTGAACTAATTATGTAACATATGAACAAATTAGTCTCAGGTTTTGAATTTTTTTTAAGATTTTATTAATTTATTTGACAGAGACACAGCAAGAGAGGGAACACAAGCAGGGGGAGTGGGAGAGGGAGAAGCAGGCTTCCTGCAGAGCAGGGAGCCCTATTTGGGGCAAGCAAATAAAAGATTTATAAATTCAACCACTTAAAAAAAAAACTGAAGTATTGCACATTAAAGCCACCATAAACAAAGATACATTGGGAGAAAAATAGTTGCAGTTCATATCACTGACAAATGGCTAATATGTCTATATTTACATCTCTTTTGTAAATCAGTAAGAAGCCTAACAACCCTATAGAAAAATAGGCAAATTGTATCAAAAAATATTCATAAATACAAGTGGTTCCTTTACTACTGAAAAAGTAGTCTACCTCCTTCATGATAAGATAATAGCAAAAGAACTCTGAGTTAATTTTTCATCTACAAATTGGCAAAGATAAAACAATTGATACACTTTGTTGCCAGTATAGACTGGCACAACCTCTATGAAAGGCCACTTAATATCTATCACAATTATAAATGTATCTACCCTCTGGCCTGACAATTGCATTGTTGTAATTTATCTTCCAAATATATCCATTTATTTGCAAAATCATGGCTGTCTAAGATTATTCACAGCAGTTTTACTAATGCTATTAAGAGGTTTAAAATAACTTAGATGCCCATGCCCACCAATAGGGACTAGTTAATAGATTATGGTGCATCTCATAATGTAATGATATGCTGCTGGGAAAATGGGGGATATGCAGAATACCTTGCATATAACTGGTAAGTGAATAAATCACTGAGTGAATAGAAGGAAGGAACAAACAAGGAAGGAATGCAGGAAGGAAAGAAACAAGAGAGCTTATGTACTGATATAAAGTAACTTTTAAGACATATTAAGTGAAAACACTCAGGTACAGAAGAGTATGCATAGTATCTTAAGAAGTGAAAAATGACTTGTCAGCATATTTATTAGGTATATATCTTGGGAAGGATACATAGGAAACATAAGAGTAATTGCCTCTAAGGAGGGCTCTCAAGAACTGGAAATAAAAGCAGACAAGATACTATTTTCATTTTGAATCTATAACCATAGAGTTGTACAATATACCACACTAAAAAGTATAATTAATTTTTTTAAAATAATTTTTGAATACTCCCAAAATAGAATTCATATTCATTGAAAGGTTGTTTTGGTTATAAATATATTTTGGCCAAAAAAGAAACTGCTAGGCTACTCCCCTCCACCTGCATCTCAGTCTAAGTCCTTACAAAAGGAAAAGGCAGATGAGATATTTCTGTCCTGTCTATTAAACTTTCCCACTATAGCCCCATCTTGGAATCTATCTGTGCCAGACACCTTTGGTTGCCCTTTCTGATCCATTCTCCACCCTTCCTTGGGTTCAGCTGGAGACAGTGAGATTTGGGTATTATTTGCCTGGTTCCTATCCTTTACAGTCATCCCAGGAAGGGCTATCTTTGTCTACCGTAGGTCACAGCTCCTGTTACGGGGCCCTCCACCAAGAGCCTGATATGTGTTGCTCTGCTCGCTCCTTCATTCCCTACTCCCAAACCCACCACACCACATACATGACTACACAGGGATGGTAGCAGCCCCATTACACTCAGAACAAGATTACCGCTCCATTCTTCGTAGCTTCCTTGCACCCTGATCACATCTTCATAAATAATTCCTCTTCAAAACTTTCCTCAAATTACATATTTTGCATATATCATTTCATGGCAAACCCCAACTGATAAATCATTTCAAGACTTACCAGTAATTCTCCAACTAATATTTACACTTCGTGTCTCAACTCTTCTCTCCTTTTTCTCTCAAGATGCAACTCAAGACTCATTTAACTTCACACTGATATTCTTCTTTCTTTATATTTCACAGAACTGACTAAAATATGTGTAGAATCTTTGTTTTCTTCATTTTTCACTTCAGCATTCAAATCATTTTCATTTTTGAAAGAGGCTTTTTCATCTCTGTATAAGCCAGTCAAGATTTTCTAGCCCCAGGTGACTTACAGATTTGCCTGACTCAGTGAGTGTCCAGGGTGGAAAATTAGGAGCCCTATGGTAGGCAGCAGGGCCAGCTTCATGATGTGTGACCTGTGTAGTCAGACAAGAACCCATACTTAGAAGGGCTCCATACTTGATTTAATACAGTGCTGACACCATCTTGAAAATATCAATATTTTTTGAACAAAGAGCTCTGCATTTTTATTTTTCATTGGGTCCCATGAATTGTGTAGCTGGTCATGGCAGACAACCTTTAAGATGGCCCACAAAGATCCCTACTTTCTAGTAGTCATACCCTGTATTATCCCTTCCCCCTTAGCATGGGCTGGACCTAGTGACTGACCTCCAACAAATAGAATACAAAGTAATGAAATGTCACTTCCAAGATTAGTTTACAAAGAGACTATGGCTTCCATTTTGTGATCTCCCTTTCTCTCTCTCTCTCTCTCTCTAACACATTGACCCCTATATTAATTCTCAAACCTAGTTTCCAATATAGTTTTCCCAGGCTATCTCTGTGTGAATGGCTCAGCATGGCAAAGAAACCTATCCTTTTTTTAAAAAATTCAGCTAATTTGAAGCATCAACACTGGTTAAATAAAGACAAACCATAAATACAAATATTATCCAAAAATACATGTTATTAATCTTTATTAACACCGGATTATATTTTCAACTTTTTGCCCTTTTTTTTTGAAATGCAAATTTGGTTCTTTTTTAAAAATTATAAACAGTTTAAAAAGGAATTTTATTTTATTTTTTATTTAAATTTTAGTTAACATACAGTGCAATAGTCAACTTCTTGCTTTTAATCTCTTACAGCACCTAATTCAGTCCTAAATGAAATACTTCTTTACTAGTAAATAATTGTGAGAGGAAAGAAGGTGAGTGTGAGAAGGAGGGTTTTTATTGACTTGAAAGATAGACATTATTCTTAACATTTTGCTTACAATTTCTTAATAATCCTGATTATTTTATGCACTCTTGTTTAACCAATTTTCATACATCCAAAGATAAAGCATAAACAGAAATCAGTAACATTTTTAAAGACATGATATAATTCTATATGCTTACATTTAAGAAATCAATACTATATTTGATGAAAAGTCACAAATCATTGTTATATGGTAAGGTTTAAAAAAAATAAAGACTCTGCCATAATGCAGATGCATTAAGGATTGAGTTGAGGCTGCCACGGAAATATTTGGTCCTAACTGTGTGACATTTGTAGACTTAAAATCTTGAACACGGGTTTCCAATTAAATACAGCATATTGAAAATATAGAATTTACTGTCTTTCCCTCCTGAAACCCCACTAAAATGACAGTAAGCAGATTTTTTTAGCCATAAGGAGAAAGAGGATGTGTAAAAAAAATCATAGCAACAATATTTTGGAGGCTGGAAAGCAGATGGATGAGTGATAATTGACTTCACAAACCTGAGAATACTAAAATCTAACCCGACATAAGGGAAATACAGAAAGAGACTGTAGGATCTTAGCAATGCTCAGAAAATTGAAGCATCAATTATGTTTGAAAATCAAAGCTGGTACAGATGGACCTTGAAAGATTGAAACACTATAGTTAGACAACCCCCTCACCCCCACCCCTGACACCTCTTTCAATACCCAAGCTACTATCCTCTCTCCAATCCTGGAAGATGGCTAAAGATTTGCTCTCTGGAAAATTGAACCATAGAGACTTTAAACTCGGGAAAAGATACTGAAACAAGATGATCAAGTGAAAGTTAACTTGATGAATAATGAGATCTTTGACCCCTGTTCCCGGAAGAATAGAGAATTTCTTCTAGCCCAAGAGAAATAAATTAAAAAATCCTGATATCAGGCCCTGCCAGATGATCCTACAATAAAGTTCACCTGTTGACTAGTTCTCCATACATATACTGAACCTCAAATAATCTTGCACTGCCTTACCATTTAACATGAGCAGATGGCCAAGGATAACCAGATATTTGAGGAAAAGTCTCTAATATGAAGACAGTAATGAGAAAAAGAAATAAAAGGAACTTGGGATAACAAGATATGCAGAAAGAAGAATACAGCATTCAAGATTTTTTTTTAATTCTTAGAAATGAAAATGTAAAAGCAACTTCCTCTTTTTTTTTTTTTTTAAAGATTTTGTTTATTTATTTGACAGAGAGAGAGATAGTGAGAGCAGGAACACAAGCAGGGGGAGTGGGAGAGGGAGAATCAGGCTTCCTGCCGAGCAGGGAGCCCAATGTGGACTCGATCCCAGGACCCTGGGATCATGACCTGAGCCGAAGGCAGACGCTTAATGACTGAGCCACCCAGGCACCCGCAACTTCCTCTTCTGTTCATGAAATTGCAACTGGTTCCAGACTAGCCCTCACAGCATTTAAAAGAAAACAAACAAACAAACTATGCAACTGGACAAAATGCATGGAAATCAGATGTTCAACAACTAGAGCACAGAATAGTGACCTCTAAGAAAAGGGAAACATACAAGGTGAATGAACCACATATTTGACTGAACTTTTCCTTGGAAGCACATCCCAGACTATGGCATAGAGAGGTGGAGGCCAAGTACAATACAGAGGTTGCACCGCCTCTGAGGAAACACAGATCAGAGTGTAAGTCTGCTGAGTAGGGTGCTAAAGAAGGAGTTACATAGAGAATGAGCCCTAGAAATATGCATCAAAGACTCCCTAAGATTTTGGGAAAGTACAGATAAAAGATGAGATAGTGCAAGGCCTGGCAGAGACCAATTACCAGAGAGCTGAGAACTGAATGGAAATTCTGGAGGTTTGCATAGTCCAAGAGATGACAGAATTCCAGCTGCCAAAGTGGAGAAACTTCACTGAACAGCCGAGGCTTTCAATTGAGATCACAGAAAAGTCCACACCTTACAAGTAGGGTTGCTTAAGCTGTAGAGCAGGGGCTACTCTGTATCGGCCCTAATCACATTTAAAAATAAGCCTCAAAAGTATCAAGTTCATTTGGCAAGTAAATTGAATAAAAAACCCAATCCTCTTGAAAGGAAGAAGAAATCTGGGCTCACAATGATGTACCAGACACAATGACCAATAAAAAAGTTTAAATTCCTAGGCATACAAAAAAGCATGAAAATGTTACTATAAACAGGAAAAAAAAAAACAAAACAGAGACTAAAACAGACTCAGGAATGGCAAAATTTGGGTATTAGCAGGCAAGGATTTTAAAGCAGCTTTTATAAATGTATTTATTTATTTTAAATTTTTTAAAATTATTATTATAAGTAATCTCTATCTGCAATGTGGGGCTCAAACTCATGACCCTGAGATCAAGAGTCATATGCTCCACTGACTGAGCCAGCCAGATACCCCTATAAATGTATTTATGGATTTAAAGGACAAGATGAGCTATGGGTGTAAAGATGGGGGAAATCTCAATAGAGAAATTGAAACTTTACAAAAGAACCAATTCTGGAACTGAAAAAATGTAATATCTGAAAAGAAAATTTTATTGGGTCGTTCTAACAGCAGATTAGACATTGCAGAAGAAAAAAAATCAGTGAACTTAAAAACAGGGCAGAGAACAGTAAAATACCCAAATTGAAGTACAGAAAGAAAAAAATGTTGAATACAATTATGAGCAGCTCTGTGACTTGTGAGACAAATCAAAAGGTCTAAAATATAAGTTGAGGTCCCAGAGGGGATAGAGATTGAAGCAGAAAAAAATATTTGAAGAAATAATGCCAAAAATGTTTCCAAATTTAATAAAAACTATCAACCTACAAATCCAAGAAGTTCAATACACCCTTAGCAGTATAAACTTAAAAAAGAAAAGAAAAGAAAAATAATGTCGATATATTTTATATAATTACATATATTATATTCATTAAATATTGAAAAGCTATTAAAAAAGAAGGAAATTCTTCCATTTGCAACAGCATGAATGCACCTAGGAGGCACTATGCTAAATGAGGTAAGTCAGACAGAGAAAGACAAATACTGCATGATCTGACTAATATGTAGAATCTAAAAAAGTTGAACTCAGGACACGTGGGTGGCTCAGTCGGTTAAGTGTCTGCCTTCAGCTCGGCATGATCCCAGGGTCCTAGGATCAGGACTGGCATCGGGCTCCTTGCTCAGCGAGGAGCCTGCTTCTCCCTCTGCCTGCCGCTCCCCCTGCTTATACTCTCTCTGACAAATAAATAAATAAGCTGAACTCATAAAACCAGAGAGTAGATGGTGGTTGCCAGGAGCTGACAGGTAGGGGAAATGGAGAGATGTTGGTCAAAGGATACAGATCTCCAGTTACAAGATGATCTGGGAATCTAATATTCAGCATGGTGACTATAATTAACAATACTATATTATATACTTGAAAGTTGCAAAGAGAGTGGGTCTTAAATGTTCTCATCACAAAAAAAAAAAAAAAGTAGTTGTGTGAAGTGATGGAGGTGTTAACTAACCTTCTTTTGATAATCATTTTGCAACATATATATATGTATATCAAATCATTACATTGTACACCTTAAACTTATACAATCTTATAAGTCAACTACGTTTCAATAAAGCTGGAAAAAAATCTCAATAATAAAAAAGAGAGAGGCGCCTGGGTGGCTCAGGTCATGATCCCAGGTTCCTGGAATCGAGCCCCACATAGGGCTCCCTGGTCAGTGGGGAGCCTGCTTCTCCTTCTCCCTCTGCCTGCCTCTCTGCCTACTTGTGCTCTCTCTCCAACCTACTGTCAAATAAATAAATAAAATCTTTAAAAAAATAAATAAATAATAAAAAAGAGAGAGAGAACCACAGCAAAGCATAGTCAAATATTAAAAGCCAAGAATAAAAAACAATCTTAAAAGCAGCCAGAGGAAAAAAAAACACATTACATGTAGGGGAAAAATGATAACAATTACCACCGAGTTCTCATAAGAAACATTGCAAGCAGGAAGAAAATAAAATGACATCTTTAAATTGCTAAAAGAAAAAATAAAACTAGAATTGAACCTACAATTCCATGTTCAGTAGACATAGAAAATATCTTTCAAGGGGCACCTGGCTGGCTTAGTCGGTAGGGCATGCAACTCTTGATCTTGGAATTGTAAGTTTGAGCCCCATGTTAGGTATAGAGATTACTTAAAAATAAAACCTTAAAAAAAAAAAGAAAAGAAAATATCCTTCAAAAATGATGGTAGAAGAGTACACTTATTGTGATGAGCACTGAGTAATGTATAGAATTGTTGAGTCACTATATTGTATACTTGAAACTAATATAACACTATATGTTCATTATACTTGAACTTTTTTAATGATATAAAAAAAGATGGTAGAATAAATATATTTACAGATAAAACCTGAGTTTGCCACCAGAAAACTTACACTATAAGAAATGTTAAAGGAAATTCTTCAGGCTGAAGGAAAATGATATCAAATGGAAACTCAGATCTGCATGAAGAAATGAAAAGCACCCAAAATAGTAAATGTATTGTAGAATAGCATCTGATACTTTCCCAGCACCTAAAATCTTACAGGACTTAACTGAGTTCGTCACCCACTCCCTACCTGATGATTTTTCAAAATGCCATTACAAAAAAAGCAGAATGGGTGTTATCACAGTTGTTGTTGGGGTTTTTTTTTTTTTAAGGTTTTATTTATTTATTTGAGAGAGAGCACATGAGAAGTGGGGAGGGGTAGAGGGAGAAGCAGGGAGCCCAATATGGGGCTTGATCCGAGGACCCTAGGATCATGACATGAGCTGAAGGCAGACGCTTAACTGACTGAGCCACTCAGGTGCCCCATCATAGTTGTTTATATAGAAATTTAGGCAACATGAATTTAGTTCACCCAAAAGAAGAATTACTTACTCTACTATTAAAGTGCAATTCAAGCTTTAAAAAAAAAAAAAACTCCTCTTCAATGATAATTCACTGGAAAAAAAAAAAACCTTCAAATATTTATTCCCTCTTTTATAATAGGTCAAATTATATTGATTTTAATACTTTGGAATCATCACACTTTTTGATCATCTTCTTGAATATAATAGAATCTTTGACTTATTTTGATATATTAAAAATTTGTGTCAAGTAATGTCTTTCTGCCTAAAAAAAAAATGAAGAAAGGAAGGAAGGAGGGAGGGAGGGAGGGAGGGAGAAAGGAAGAGAAGGACAGTGTTTCAGGGAGTACGAAGTCTTGAGTGTAGGTCAGTTCATTCCAAAGCAGATTAGAGAAGAAAAAGTCTGCCATCCCAACCCAGCCTACTGTCCCTTGCCCATCTTAACAATAAAGCCTCAGTAAATTAGAACTCAAGCCAAAACCACTAGCTAAGAAGACCTAGAAATGTGTCCATTGCCCAAATGCAGCACTCAAACAATAAAATAAAGCTGTGAAAGACACAAAATGTTATAGTACAAGTACTAAAGATTCATTTATCGCAAGAACCTTTTGGAGTCATCAGGAGTTCTGTTTTTCATAGACCTAATTAATCTATAGTTTTCTTAAAAATCAAATGAAGACCTTAAATTTTTCTCATGCCTTTCTCTTCCCTTTCTTTCCTCTCCTATTTTCTTCCCTTCCTATTCACTTCCTTTCCCATTCTTTTCCCTTCTCAGTTCTGCCCTGTCTTTTCCCTTCGCTTCTCCATACAGGGTGAGGATGAGGTGAAGAGGACGTTGTGCAGAGGCACATCAGCTGCCAGCACCCATGCAGACACGGTGCAAAGCAGGGAGATACCGTCATGAGGAGGCTCATCAGTGGTGTGTACACTTTCACCAAAAGATGCCGGATGGGGAGTGTGCGGGGGCTGCATGGAGATGGTGGGAGAAGGAGACAATAAGATTGGGAGATTGATCCAATAGGAAAATAAATAAATCAATTGAGACCATCAATAATTATATTGAAAATAATGAGAGCCAGATTTCTCACTGTTGAAGAAAGTGCTTACATGAAAAGGGAGAAGACCAGAAAGAACCTTGATGTGTTGAATTGGAACTAGAAGTATCAGTATAAAGGCATGGTTTTAAGATTTTCTTCAATAGAACTATGCTCAGATTATTCCTTCCTCAGTGGGCAATGAGCCAGTTGGCACTTATGGATAGTGCCTGTAGAGATCTTAATTATAGTAGAAAAGGGGTAAAATATGTTTTTCTTCTTTCTTTGTCTTAAAGATCATTGACCAAAATCAAAGACTCAAAGAATACCTTAAGTAAGAACCTAATAAAAAGAAAAAAAAACCAAAATGATAAAACACTGTGTTTATTTATGTTAAAATTGTCCAGAGAATATATAATTCAATGAAATTATAATTTACCTCAGTGTAAATTAAATGCATGTAATAATTCAGTATATATGCAATACATAATAAAATATACTTTGTTGTCATGTCATGTTGGCAAATACAATAAGAAGAAGAGCCTACAGATTGGTGCAAGAAATAAAACCTCAGTGGAAGTTGAAAACAACATTCTGGTTGGCAGTAAAACTGCACAGCTGGTGCCATTTGGGGAATAAAAAGGAAAAATATTTTTAAAGCCTAGTGATTTTTTTTTTAGAAGGCTCTCAAAAAAACTCTAGTTTCTTAAAAACATTTTTTTTTTGTGAACTTGAAACCTTATGTTCTCTGTTTTCCCATAGATTTAATAGCTCTAGTCAATATTCCAATGGGATTTTTCTTTCAGAACTTGAAAAATATGATAGTGAAAATCATGTATTATGATTAGGTAAGAATACAAAGCAATAGGGAGTGAGGAGGATAGTCTTCCCAATAATTCAAATATATTATAATATGAAATGGAGAGCACAGAAATAGACCTTGTTATAAGATTTAACATAAGGAGGAGCCTGGCTGGCTCAGTCAGTAGAGCATGTAACTCTTGATCTTGGGGGCTGTGAATTCAAGTTCCACACTGGGCCTGGAGCTTACTTTAAAAAGAAGAAGAAGAAGAAGACTTAATATAAGATAAAGAAGGAATTACAAATCAATGAGAAAGGAGAAAAGAAAGAATGGCAATTTGTGAATTTTGAAAAAAAAGTCAATTTGTATTCACCTCACCCTGTATTCCCAAATAAAATTCAAATCGATGATATATTAGAACCTTTAAAAAAATCAAAACCAAAGGAGAAAAAAAAGAAAACAAGAGTAAATATTTGCCAAACATGTGATGAAACTTATTAAACACATAAGCAACATAATATTGATAATATAAAAATAATGCACTTAGAAAAATGAACTGAAATATAAAAGAAAGTAACAAACTAGAAAAAAATTTCAATAGCAAAGATGACCAAAAAAAGGGGGGCTATTTCCTTACTTTACAAAAAGTTCATACAAATCAATAAGAAAACCACAGATGATACCAGCCAGGAATTATCAAATGAAGAAATAAAAATACCCAATAAAAAGTTAGAAAATGCCCTCATAACTAGTCAAAGAAAAAAAGTAATTTAAAAAGCAACATTTCCACATAAAAAAACAAGATAATATTTGTGGTAGACTCTTACCTTGGAAGCCTCCACTAAACATGCCTTGCTATACTCATGCCCTTGTGGAGTCCTCCCTACTTTGACTCTGGCCTCAACCATGTGACTTTCTTTGGCCAGTGAGACACTAGCAAGAGTGATACAAACCAAGGTTTGATAAGGACTTGCATATTGGTACTATTCTTCTTGGAACACTCCTTCTTGGAGGTCATCTGCCATCCTGGAAAGAAGATGAAGCTGGCCCACTGAATCATTGGAGGCTGTATTGAGACCCTAGAGGATGAAAGGTCATCTTGAACATCCCATATTCTGCTGAGCCTCCAGCTAAATAAACCATATATGAAGAATCTCAACTATATCATATAGAACAGAACCTCCCCCATCAACCCATGGAATTATGAGAAACAAAAAATCATTGTTGTTTTAAGTCACTAAGTTTTGGAGGGTAATTTGTTACAAAGCAGTAGATGACTGATATAATTTTTTTTCAATATCAGCAAAACAAAATTAACAAAAAGATACCATAGATCAAAACCTTCTGCAAAGCACAGGAAATCAACAACAACAACAAAAAAATGCAACCTACCAAATGAACAAAAATATATGCAAATTCAAAATACATTTTAAAAAACTCATACAAGGTGTGCCTGGGTGGCTCAGTCGTTAAGTGTCTGCCTTGGGCTCGGGTCATGATCCCAGGGTCCTGGAATCAAGCCACACATCAGGCTCCCTGTTCAGCGGGAAGCCTGCTTCTCCCTCTCCCACTCTCCCTGCTTGTGTTCCCTCTCTAGCTGTCTTTCTCTCTGTCAAATAAATAAATAAATAAATAAAATCTTAAAAAAAAAAAAACAAAACCTCATACAATAGCAAAACAAAACAAAACAAAACAAAACAAAAAACACCAATCCAATTAAAAATGGGCAGAGGAGGGCGCCTGGGTGGCTCAGTTGGTTAAGCGACTGCCTTCAGCTCAGGTCATGATCCTGGAGTCCCAGGATCCAGTCCCGCATCGGGCTCCCTGCTCAGCAGGGAGTCTACTTCTCCCTCTAACCCTCCTCCCTCTCATGCTCTCTCTATCATTCTCTCTCTCTCTCTAATAAATAAATAAAAATCTTTAAAAAAAATGGGCAGAGGATCTGAATAGAAAATTTTCAAAGATATATAGATAGACAACAGGTATATGAAAATGTGTTCAGGGTGCCTGGGTGGCTCAGTTGGTTAAGCGTCTGCCTTCAGCTCAGGTCATAATCCCAGGGTCCTGGGATCAAGCCCCGCATCGGGCTCCCTGCTCCACGGGAAGCCTGCTTCTCCCTCTCCCGCTCCCCCTGCTTGTGTTCCCTCTCTCGCTGTATCTCTCTCTGTCAAATAAATGAATAAAATCTTTAAAAAAAAAAAAGAAAGAAAGAAAGAAAGAAAGAAAGAAAATGTGTTCAACGGGGCACCTGGGTGGCTCAGTTAGTTAAGCATCCGACTCTTGATTTTGGCTCGGGTCATGATCTCAGGGCTGTGATATTGAGCCCCACATCCAGCTCCACACTCAGTGTGGAGTCTGCTTGAGATTCTCTCTCCCTCTGCCCCTCCCCCTGCTCACATACTCTCTCTCTCAAAATAAAAAAAAAAGAAAAGATGCTCAATCATTAGGGAAATGCAAATCAAAACCACAATGAAATATCACTTAGCCCTGTTAAAAAGGTATCATCAAAAAGACAAGAAATAAATTAAATTAAATTAAATTAAATTAATAATAATAATAATAAAAGACAAGAAATAACAAGTGTTTGCAAGGATGAAAACAGAACCCTTATGCACTGTTGGCGGGAATATAAATTGTTTCAGCCACTGGGGAAAGCAGTATGGAGATTCCTCAAAAAATTAAAAATAGAACTCTCATATGATCCAGCAGTCCCACTTCTGGGTATCTATCAAAAGGAAACAAAAACACTAACTCAAAAAGATATCAGCACCCCCATGTTCATTGCAGCATTATTTACAATAGCCAAGACATGGAAACAATCTAAGTGTCCACCAACAGATGAATGGTTAAAGAAGTTGTGAGATATATATACATATGTGTATATGTAATGGAATGTTACTCAGCCATGAAAAAGAAGAAAATACTGCCATTTGCAACATGGATGGACCTTGAGGGTTGTTAGGCTGAGTGAAATAAATAAGACAGAAAAAGACAAATACCATATGATTCCACTTATATGTGGTATCTAAAAAAAACAAATGAACAAACAAACAAACAAACAAACAAACCCAAGCTCACAGATATAGAGAACATATAGGTGGTTGCCTGGGGGCTCAGGGGCGGCTGCAGGGAGAACAAATGAGTGAAAGGGGACAAAGGTACAAGCTTTCAGTTATAAAATAAATAAGTTCTAGGGATGTAATGCACAGCATGGTGACCATAGTTGATAGGATATTGCATATTTGAAAGTTGCTAAAAGACTAGATCTTAAAAGCTCTCATCATAAGAAAAAGTTTTTTTGTAATTATGTGTAGTGACAAATGTTAACTAGACTTATGGTGGTGATCATCCACAAATTATACAAATATTGAATCATTACATTGTACACCTGAAACTAACATAATGTTACATGTCAATTATATCTCAATAAAAAATGATGATAATAATATATCAGTAATGTACATTTTTTCCATTGGAATTTGCTTCCCTGTGATTACCTATTTTGAGTCTGATTGTCAAAATAATGTAAGTACAGTGGTAATTTAAAAGATGTCAAATATGTACCATTAGTGTTCTAAATGTATTTTTTTTTTTAAAGATATCAAAGGGGCACCTGTGTGGCTCAGTAGGTTAAGCGTCTGCCTTTGGCTTGGGTCATGATCTTGGGTCCTTGGATCAAGCCCCACATGGGGAACCTGTTCCCCCTGTTCCACGGGGAACCTGCTTCTTCCTCTCCTTTTGCCTGTTACTCCCCCTGCTTGTGCTCTCTCTCTCTCTGTCAAATAAATAAATAAAAACTTAAAAAGAAAAAGATACCAAAGGTTGGGGGCCTGGGTGGCTCAGGTGGTTAAACATCTGACTCCTGATCTTGGCTCTGGTCTTAACCTCAGTATTGGGGGTTTGGGCCCCACATCGGGCTCTATGCTGAGTGTGGAGCCTACTTGAAAGAAAGAAGGAAAAAAAGAAAGAAAGAAAAGAAAGGAAAGAAAGGAAGGAAGGAAGGAAGGAAGGAAGGAAGGAAGGAAGGAAGGAAG